>NW_027176964.1:16289961-16352461 GCF_023349555.1 Cebidichthys violaceus
TAGGGTTATAAGATGAATGCATGATGCTGTCATTTCATATTCTAGCTTGTTGCACTTATTGTATTCGTATTACTTATAGCACTAACTGTTCTTCTTTGTTTCTGTACTTTGGCTCTGAGTTATGCTCTGCTTCATGCTCTTAGATGCTTGTTTGGAAAAGGAGATGTACCTTGAGATGACTGTAATGTAATGTAATGTAATATTCATACAGTAGCAATGAACAGTGGCTGTACATTTTGACTGATGTGGGCTGTTTATTTCACAGTCAAACTGTGTGAGAGCTCAAGAGACGCTGACCGACACATGAGGAAGCAAGGAAGGAAGGAAGGAAGGAAGGACCATCCCAGGATTTGGATGGTCCTTTAGCAGACGCTTTTATCCACAGAGTCTTACAATTCAGTTTCTATCACAGTTATACACTGTAGGCACAGCGACAGGTGCAATTGTGGGGTTAAGTGTCTTGCTCAAGGACACATCGACATGCGGACAAGCGGAGCCGGGGATCGAACCACCGATCCTCTGATTGATGGACAGCCCTGCTCTCCACTTAGCCACTTATCATATAAATAACTTTTGTAATGGCAATGACAAACACTATGTCAGTGAGGAGTCTTTGACCTCTGTGACCTTTTTGAGCATACGTTGTGTTGTTACTTTCATAAAGCAGCAGTTTGTGTTTTACTCACTATCATCCTAGCAGAACGTCGATCCAGATGTATTCAGAGTTTCACTGGCCTCCGACACATTCCTTCATAAGCAGTACATCACCGACAGCGCAGGCAGAGTTTTGTCACTTTCACTTTGGTAAACGAGTCTCTATCTCTTATTCAGATGAGACAAATACGACTATTTAATATCACAATGCAGAACACAAAGTGGATTATCCCTCATGAGAAACCAATGTTGTAGCAAACTGAGACATAAGAAGCTAGAAACGTGAACGCAGAACTTAAGACAGAGATCAGAAACCAGGTTATCTCGTAATCAATAAGCTCCGATGAACACTTCATAGAACGACTATGTAAGTGGAATTTTCTTGAGATGGGTCCATTATGTTTAATTGACTCTGTCCTGTCCCTCTTCACTGATAGCCAGTTATTATGATCGAGGAATAATCAATGATCCCGTAGTTGTACCGTCGAGTGCTGAGGTCTGCAGGCCACTGATTCACTTTAGGGATTGTTCACCTGAGGGTGGAACGACATTGTTCTCCTCGTTAGGAGCTAATAAAGACAATGATATGAAAGAAGAATAAGTGCGACACTGAAGAATTTAAAGTTAAAAAGCAATGTTAATGTGTTTAATAATCACTCCTAGTGGTGGATATAATGTTATAACATGTTTGTTTGGAAAAGTGTTAATCATAAAAGTATAATCATTCTATGTATCAAACTATAAAATACAGTTACTGAATGTTTGAGGGAAAGAGAGAGAGACCTTTGAGACGGGCTTTTCAGATCCGAAAACAACTGTATGATAATGTGATGAGTTTGGTGAGCCGACCTTCAGGAATGTGAGGTGTGGACAGTGGGGGAAGGAGATGTTATTGATCAAACAGAGATGTAGATGAAGACAGCCCTAAGAAAACATGGGGGTCGGGTACATGCTGTTTTATGAGGAGGAGGACAGGTCGGACCAGAGGACACTATTCAGACATTATGCGGATCACTTAGACCAATGGAGAGCATTGTCCGAGGACAGGAGGAGACAATCAGATTCCAGCCAATCACAAAGCTGATAATGACTTTTGAAAGTAAATACTGACTTTTGGGTATAAAAACATTGTTCGGAGAGATGTTGTTCAGTTCTTGGCGATCCTCTTTACTGTAAACTGGCGTTTGTAGGCCGGTGGGGGGGGGGGAGTCTTTGAACTCGGTTTCGCGATTCCTTACTGTCGACAGTGTAATTCAGTTTGTAATTGTCTTTTAGCATTTGTGAATTATAAATACTTTTCATTGTAAGCCGGATCCAGCTGATTTTTCTTAGCGTGACTTCGTTGCTCAAACAACAACGAAAGAGCGAGAGGTCCGCGGCCTCCTGCGAGCAGAGGTCTCACTCCATTACAACACAACCGCAGTAACAGTGTCGGTTCGAGCTCTTAGACTAAAGGCCGTGATGTGAAATGTAAACTTGTGAATGAGGCTCATGGTGAAAAAAAGGAGAACTTTCTTTTGCACTTCAGAAAGTGCACATGTTTCACATTTTGATCTCCACTTCAGCGCGGCCGATCACACTGCCGATGCTTCCTTCCTCATTTTGAGGAAACATTTCTGCTTTCCGTTCATCACCGAGTCCAGTAAATTCATGCCTGTTTAATTCCGTATCGGCTGACTCGGCTGCTTTGGTGGCTTAACAAGCTAGACGCTTTAAGATGTGTTAACACAAACCATTACCACATCTTGATTTTCCTCTTGATTTACTGTCATATTATCATCAAGCACACACTCTAATAAAAAGAGTCCTTCTGTAATCCCACACATAAGCGCACATGTGTGGGGATTTTCTTTCTATTTGTTCTTCGTTATCAAAAGATCCTACGGACACCTCCTGCAAGCTCAAACATGCTGTCGTCACAAGAGAACAAAAGGACACAGACATGGATTTTTATGAGAAGCTAAGCTTTGGGCGTCGTGAAGGCTCGTTTTTTAAATTAATTTCTAAAGGTCTTGATATTGGAACAGCAACATAATTAATCCCCAGGATCTTTGCATTTTGTTACTGTAAATGAACGTGTTTCTGGAGTCACTGAAGACACTGAAACATGATCACACACTATTATAGATGACTTGCTGTATTAATGTCAAACATTCATGATAATGTAAAGCAAATAAAGGCCAGTTCCTTTTGGAACAAACTTGTGTCTTGTGGGACAACCTAGTTTTACTGGAACCCAATTCTCCGTCTCTTTTGGCAGCTTTTTTATTGAGCTAAATGTGAAGAAAACTCTCTTCATAGTTTGTAGTGAATCAGATATTCAATTTAGAAAGGAATGCATTTTGTACTTGCAAAGTCATTGTGTCTTTCACACTGTCTGAATTGTGTAAATGCATGTTGAGACTTGTAACTAAAAGAACGGAACGGGTGAGGACAAATGACCAAATTTGGGTGAAGGATGATCGGAAATTTGCGGTTGGAAAGCCTTGGGATCTTCTTCCTTCCTCTTTTCTCGCCCTGCGCTGACCACAACTGTCAGCGGCAGAAAAAAAAAGGAGGGATAGAAAGAAAGTAAGAAAGATGACACTGTTGTAGGAGGGACGAGCACATGATGCTGAAATCAGCACGATTTGTAAATAGAATCATTTAAAACACCGTGAGAAAGATCACAGTTAACGAGATTGTTAACTGTCCAGACAGAGACTCATATCAATCCATCCGTTCATTAAAAACGGCTACAGCTGCAGCCTTAATCTGAGTACATTTCTTAGTCTAGACATCATCATGACATAGACTCAGTCAATGTCATGATGAAATCGCCCCAACAAAAAAAAAAACGGAAACGGTCGACTGACGGCATCACCCAAGTGCGTCCCCCCCACCTTCCTGCTCACACAATACGTAGAAAGGCCTAAGATACGGTTCATCCGGTTAGGTTTCCCTGGTTCCTCTTTTCACGGTATAAATCAGGGGTCTGGTCAGAGGAGATCAAGTTGCCTCAGTCAGCCGGACCAAACGACCAGCTTCTGCAAAAGAACCTGTGGAACATCTCACGCAGCAAACCATGCAGTTGTGCATCAGAAGACTGGCATGCCTGGCTCTCCTCGCCGGGGTTCTGGCAATGACGGCGTCGGTACCCGGCGGTGAGTCCCCCCCCCCCCCCCCCCCCCCGTCAGAGATCCTTTACACAACTAGCCCGCTCCAGGGTCAGCTAAAGTACTGGTGTTCTGGTGAAAATCTAGGCCAACGGCGTCGATACTTATTCATATTTCATGCTTCAAAATGTAAGAGATGTACGCTCATAATAACTAATCCTTTGTTTGTTCAATGAAAAACAGAAATGAAGATAATCGAGTGCTGCAAGGTGGTCAGTGCTGCGAATATCACGGCTCCCATCTTGGGCTACAGGATCCAGAGGAAGAACCTCCCATGTGTCCGCGCAGTCATGTGAGAATCTCCTCCTTATTTTAATAAACAGAGACGAGGGATGATTACAAAAAGCAAGTTCTTGGTGAAAATTGATCTGTAGATTGATCTTTTTCTCTCTTTTTATTCCCCTCCAAGCTTTAAGACCACAGAGGGAGAAGTCTGCAGCCACTGGAGAGAAGACTGGGTTTTTGAGAAGATCAAGGAGCTTGAGTGAGTCATCTTAGAAAGTCTCTAGTAAATATACTTAGAGGTACTTCATATGTATCACTTGTGAGTATTAATGTGACTGTTGTCTCCTGTTGTGTGTGTGTCTTACAGGCAGATCCGCAAAGCAAAGAAGAACACTACTCCTGCTCCCACAACCTCCAGCCCCTAGAAATACCACACCTCGAGCAAATGTTAATCAAATTAATTTAAAAACATATTTAAAATGATTATTCTGTCATATTTAATATTTATTAGTGGCGCTATTTCTGTCTTTCCCTTTTTTTTTTTTTCTTTAAAGTTTCCTCTCTGTGTTGTTTCAGCTAACTTAAAGCTTAACAGATAAAAGAGAAAAATAAAGTGTCTGTTGTTCACCGTCGACAGAATAAATGTTCTTGTCCTCTGTCCACACGTGTCGTTGTTATTTGCCGGTGTTGGAAATCAACGCTTAGCTCCTGCAGCTCGTCAAACGATCATCAAGGCCTCGTGATGCAGCAGGCTTCAGTTTCCTACAGATCAACTCCGCCATCTAGTGGAAGAAGAGCGTGTCATTGAGGGGAGTCACCTTGTCTGACTGGAGCACCAAACCCCCTCCCCCCCCCCCCCCCCCCCCCCCCTTCCCTCCCTTCCCTCCCCCCCCCTCCCTCGGGGTGCTGATCTGAAATAGCACTGCCTCTCCCTGTCAGTCAAGTCATGCGTTTGTACGAGCTCCGGGGGGGTCAGAGACGGCTCGTCACAAACGTTTGCAGACACCTTGCAGCAGATGTGCTGTGCTGGTCAGCAGCCTGTTCTAAGGAGGCATGATGCAGCGTGTGTCACGCCTCCAGAACATGCAGAGCAGCAGGCTCCTCACCTTATTAAGGCCCTCTGTCTAGAAAATACACGTTCTAGTAAATGCTACTTGATGGTTTAAAGCAGCTAAAGAAAACCTGTCACCATTTCTAAAATGGTTGAATTCAATTGAAACAAGTTGCATGTGTGTGTGTGTGTGTGTGTGTGTGTGTGTGTGTGTGTGTGTGTGTGTGTGTGTGTGTGTGTAGTTTAACATTACATTACATTACAGTCGTTTAGCAGACGCTTTTATCCAAAGCGACTTACAATAAGTGCATTCAACATTGGTAATCAAAAGAACTACTAGTCACCAGAAGTCATAAGTACATCTCCTTTTCCAAACAAACATCTAAGAGCATGAAGCAGAGCATAACTCAGAGCCAAAGTTAATGACAGTGCAGTTAATGAAATGAATGTGGGACACAACGTTGGAGGATTATGAAATAAATGTATTTGTTTGTGAGAATAGCATGTTTTAGTACATTCACTTGATTAGGCGGTTCAGATTCATAGCAGGCAATGAAACGACAAAAACAAACAAACAAACAGGAATGTTCATGTTAACGCATGATGTACATCATGTGATCAATGGTTCATGATCACATGTAAGCAGAAGTCATTAGCATTTCATCTCAGACATAATATTCTCAACATGACTGGATCATAGGTTCAATTTCTCTCAAAATTAGCATTTCTGTAACACAAATGATTTAATCCCAAAGAACAAAAAAAGCCAGATTTTGTGCTAATAGAACCTTCCGGTGCTGTTCTGGAAGGTTTCTATGGCGCTGAAGAAGGATCCATTCGGACGGCTTTCGTCATGGGAGTTTCACCTGCAGCAGAGCCGGTCTTGGAAATCTTCTTCAGCTTTGAGCTGTATAGAGAAATAAGAGCTTTTTATTTTTTACTCACAATGCTCCCAAAAAACAAAGGAAAAGCCCTGGTTCACACACACACACACACACACACACAGCGCGTGTGTTGATTTCAAGGTCCACGTCGAACTCTATTTAAAAGTGAGTAGGAGTCTCGTACCTGAGCAGTTCCAGAATCTTCCTCACCCACTCATCTCTGCGTGTCGCACATATCTCCTTCTTCTTCACCGTGTAGAAGCTGCAGCAGTGAGAAACACCGTCAGACACGGAGAGCAGTGTGTTTAGTTCAGTGTGTTTAGTTCAGTGTGTTTAGTTCAGTGTGTATAGTTCAGTGTGTTTAGTTCAGTGTGTTTAGTTCAGTGTGTTTAGTTCAGTGTGTTTAGTTCAGTGTGTTTAGTTCAGTGTGTAGCAGAGCTGCATTATTTTTCATAATGGTGCCCGTTTGATAACGGACTTCCTGTTCTGATACATAATAGTTAAGAAAAGTTTTCTACAAAATAATGTTTTGGTTTGTTGAATCCATCAGTATTTGATTTAGTCTCACATTGACACAGTGCAGCTTTGCAGGAACTTTAAATTTAAATTCAGTTTTTTTTTTACATTTCTATTTACTTTATTGAGGTTTGATACCGAGCTCTGTAGTGTAATTGGATTTTTTTATTTTTTTTCCAATCTTAAAGCCTTGACAGCTTGCATACAAATCACTTGTGAACATGATTTATGGAGATATGGAGCAGATCAAACAGCTGCCTTTTTTTTTTTTTTTTAAGAGTCATGAAATCCACAGTAATTAGTTTTGACGGTAAAATATTGTGGTCGACTATAGATCAATGGCTTATTTTCACGGCAACAAATTTAGCAGAAACAACATTAGTAATGCTTTCCCAAAAAAGAAAAAACAATTACTTTTGAATATTTTGGAATTAATCCAATCAGCTGGTCTTCACCAACCCTCTCATAAAGGTTTGACAATGATATTCAAATAACAGGTTTGGAGTCGTCATGGTTTCATAGACGGTCTTACATGATCGCCTCGATGTGGCAGCTCTCCCTGCTGGTTTGCTCTCTGTAGCCCTTTATGCGCTGGAAGGGCACCGGCCTCCTGTTGTAGCTTGTACAACAGGCTTTGCCCGTACGGGAACCCACTGCACACACACACACACACACACACACACACACACACACACCATTAACTGATCAGTTAAGCACATCATATCATAAGAAATCATATTTTCTGATTGAAGTTTAACTTACAGGCAGCTGGAGCTGGACCGAGCAAGGCCAGCAGGAAGCAGAGCAGAGCGGCCGTCGCGATCGTTCCTCTGGGAGTCATGCTGACGATGCAAAGAACCAGCAGACAACCTAGCGAATACACAACCCCTGTGCATACATATGTACTTATAGTAGTAATACTCGTGTTTTTTTTTTTTGTTTTTTTTTATGTCACCTGTGGCTGCTAAATTGAGGACAGGAAGCCCACTATTGCATCATCACAACCAAAGTGGCACACGTTGCACTTTTGATCATCCGAATTAAACCTGCTATGTTGTGTTCATGTGGGCGCTGATGCATTGGCTTCTATCTATATTAATGTGTTTGTTTTTTGGGGGGGGGGGGATTCATAATCGTGCTGTGAAGTTCTTCGTATATTACGACGCAGCAGATTCTCTCATCGCCGCACTTTCTTCCCTTCATTTGAGTTCTCTCCCAAAGCGGCAGCACACTGCTGCTTACAGCCTGCAGAATTGCGCTTAAATGGAATTTGCTACACGAAATATTGCCCTCGTCTTGCTTCATATATTTCCCAGCGTTGACAAAAAAAAAAAAAAAAAAAAAAAATGACAGTAATATCCCATTGTCATAATTTGACATTGTGGCTTAAAGCCGGAGTCAGGGTGTTTTACATAATCAGCAATCTTAAGATTGTTTTGTGGCGAGAACTGATGGAGAATGAGAGGCTTGTCAAACCCCCCCGACCCCCCCCCCTCTTTCGTTAGCATGACCTATTTAGTGTGCAGAAAGCTGACAACTCCAAATCTACAAATCTAGCTCAGCTGACCTAGATAGGCACGACATCTTCAAGTTGTAGACGCTCTGTGGCGTACTGCGCGCCGCAGCAACAACACGGACGAGCTTGTAGAACATCAACACCTCCTGCACAGCGAAGCGCTGCGACCGCTGAGTTACCGCGTTCAGACAACATACAACAATGGGATTGGGTCTGGGGGCCAAAAACATAAACACTCCAATTAAACTGTGTGGCAAGAATATTTTCTTTTTTACGCGATTCAAACACACATCTTTGTTTGTTTTTTTGTTTGTTTGTTTGCCCTTTTCACGAGGAATTCAAGAGCGTGAAGGCCGGCAACAGATTAGGGCCTCCACTGCAGCTGCAGTGGGGAAATTGACGCGTCTTGCTCAAGGGCACTTCAGAAAAAAAGCCGGATGCTGTGTGAACCATGCTGCGGGTGTGAGTACAAGTCTTCACCACATGTAGCTACGGTTAATAAGTGTGTTCGTTTGTTTATTTTAACTTTTCTCCCTTAGAATTAGCGAGGCTGACGAGAATCAATGACAATTATTCAGACGGTAACAAAATGAGAGTATAATGTGTAGGACGATGTTTATACTGCATGTCCTGTGTTACTTTCTCTACGCCGATGGAATCGTCAGATTATGAATTATGCATTCTATATAGTCACACTTCAGTGTTGTTTTTATCTGCCACAGGCATCTCGTCTGATCGCTGTAAGTGCTCTGAGCTTTTTGTCATTTCGTGACACTTTCAGAGATCGTGACTCATCATGTTCTCGTGATGACTCGGCCCAACTTGGGCCCTCCTTGAAGCCTCCTCTGTCCTCCCACATGTCAATTTAGCACATCACACACACACACACACACACACACACACACACACACACACTCTCACTCACGCCACATTTGGTGGTGTCCAGCAGCAGCTCGTGCCACCGTCATCCATTGGGGGGCAGTGTTGTTTCGGTCAAGGGTGACACGACTGAATGTGAAGTGAATGTCACACGCAGCCTGAATATCTGTCACCACATCAGTCATTGGACTGATAGTTACATGAAATGCAAAGCTCATTCTTTCATAAAGCGTAGCACACGTTTCTGCTGCTGCTGCCGCTGCTGAACACTGATGTCGTTCAGCAGCAGAGAAACAAACATTCTCCCCCCCAGAACCAATGCAACCGGTGCCGTTCTGTCACAGCGCGGGGACAATGTGTTCACGGGTTCTAATCCACGCTCCTTCCCTCCGCGTGTTTGCGATCCGTTGCGACCGCTGATAAAGGAAAAGGTGACGCGATGAACCAGACGCATCGTCTGGTTTGACAGCTTTAAATCCTCGCTAATCCTGCGTTAAACACACCGTGAGGTTACAGCGCTGACTTCAAATGGTTATCTTCATTATTGCTTCATTGAGTTGTTGTTTTTTTTATCATACTGTTAATCATAAGACAATCACAGAGAAGTCATTTTAGGATAATCTGTAAGTGGTTCAAGCGTTTGTGTTACACAGAATGCCAATAATTCAGCTTTAGCGTCTCTAATGTGAGGATTTCACTGCTCTCCTCTGTGTCAACAATCAAAAGCAAACTGTTTGCAAATGTCTCCTCCCAATGATGAAACATAATTCATACCTAAATAAAGGCATAGCATCCCTTAGGGAGGTGTTCCAGGCACGAACCGGCTGGGAGGAGACCCCCCCGAGGGAGAGGCCCAGGACCAGGTGGAGGGACTATATCTCCAAACTCCCAGATAAGAGGTTGAAGATGAGAGATGAGATAAAGGCATAGCGCATGCTACTAAAGTTAAAGTGACTACATTGATTTATTTTCTGCAGATTTTCAATTAACAAAGATTTAAAAAGAAAAAAAAAAAAAGAATCAGTAAAGCCATTAGCATTCATTCAAAGGAGTGAAGAGTGTGTCTCCTTTCAGATCAGGCATTATTTGACCTATTGTTACGATTAAAAAAAAAAAACCAATATTGAGTATAGCGCAGCTTCAACAGCTCTTATCAAAATGTGACTTTGTTTACTTGTTTCCTCACAAGAAACACTTTTCACGCTTCCTTTCAGCAAAGCTGCCACTTCACGATCAGAGGGCACAAAGCATTCTAAGAGCTTGATTTCGGTTTGATTTTAATTTGATTTTGGGGCAGTGCCTTTGCTTGAGGGTGGGCCTCCTCCTGGGCCCCTCTCCCTCTCTTTTTGGATACTGGTGGACGAAAAGAGGGATGGGGAGGGGAGGGAGGAGGAGGAGGGAGGGAGGGAGGGAGGGTGAGGGTGAAGAGAGGGGGGGTCACCATTGAGCTGTCCACCCACACAAGGCCCCCTCTGGTCACCTGCGTGGGTTTTGGGCCAAAAGAAAGGCGAGGATGCCCGCGCGCACACACACACACACACACACACACACACACACAAAGAACAAAAACAACAGCTTCCTAACCCCAAATGTCAAATGTGGCAACGGAGCTTGGAATAAAAGCGTTTTTTAAATTAGCGAGAAACTTCCTCAAAAACAACAGAGGGGGGCATTGTCAGCATCCTTAAAAGCCCTTCACAGCAGAGCAGAGTCTGGGCAGCGGGAGGATGAAAACACTCTTTAAAGCACTTGGCCGTTGCATGATCTTCAAAAACATGCCGGGGGTTTTTTATCATAATTAGCGTTGTTCCAGACCGTCAAACGCGCGAGGCGCGCAAAACAATGCACACTTCAATATTCCATCGAGGAGCTATGTTGAATTACTCGATGTATAATTATGTGAGCCCGGCAGATTCTGTCCTTGCCGTCTCCTCCTACATCCCATCTGCCCTGTGTGTCCAGAGTGTGGGTGACTGAAGTAGCTGAGGGGAGGAGGAGGAGGAGGAGGGGGGGGGATGAGGAATTATTGTGGAAAATTATAAGAAAACTTGTGATGTAACAGTCTGAATTGCACTTCTACTGTTCAAGCCTACACCGTAACATCCGCGGGCCTCCAAAAAGAATGAGTAGCAGGAGACGAATAGAGGGGGGGTGGGGGTGGGTGGGGGGGATATAGACTTAAAGGACCTCTGTGACATCAGGAAGAGCTCCGAGGTATTTCAGTCTGCCAGAGCCAACTCTCGGCCAGGCGGACTCCGGAGGATACCGTGAGCCAGAAGAGATGAGGAGAGAACAGAGGGGAAGAAGAGTGCAGAGCGGTAGGAAGAGGAGTATTTTTAGGGTGGTCTGTTATCTTCGGAGGCAAGGGGCGGTGCGGTATCGCAGCCGGGTCACATCGCTGAGGGGGGGGGGGGGGGAGAAGCACGGGCTTCTCCGCCGAGACGACAGATAAGGAGGAACAGAACAATGAGATCTCTCTCTCTCTCTCTCTCTCTCTCTCTCTCTCTCTCTCTCTCTCTCTCTCTCTCTGGCTCTCGAACGCGCGGTTATCTGATAACCGCATCCTCAGGAAGAACTCGCTGCAGCGTCGCTCTCACGCGTTCAAAGATCACGTCTGAATGGAGCCTCGGAGCTCCAAGAGGGGAGGGGGGGGCGGGGGGGGCGACCTGAGAGTGTGTTATTATTGCTGTGGTGACTGAAACCAACATTATCATAGAATCTCTTCACTCTCACTGTTTAACCGTCTCTCTCTCTCTCTCTCTCTCTCTCTCTCTTTCTCCCATAAAGGAGCCCTCTGAAGATGAACATGCCAGCAGAACAGATGGATGGAGAGAACATCTCATCACTCTGACACCATGTTTATGCAATCACACACAAACACAATCGAACTCCACGCGCGCACACACACACACACACACACACACACACACACACACACACACACACACACACACACACACATGTATACAAGCAGAAACAAGATGCTGATGGAGATTTTTTTTCAATCATCAAAGTGAGGGAATGATGCTGGGCCACACACACGTTTGGTGTTTTGGTGTTTTTGATGAAACCTTCTGTTCGCTTCTTCCTTTGTTTATACCGAACACACGCATGCTTAAACACAGACGCACGTCCACTCTCTCTCTCTCACACACACACACACACACACACACACACACACACACACACACACACATGAATTGAGTAATTTGCCAGACTAGCAGCTGTTACGGAGAGAGCTGAGCACCAACGGAACGCCTCTGACATGCTAATGACCCCGACGGGTTGAACCGCACACGCTCGCACATCACAGATTTAGAGAATCGGACTATTATCTGTCACAGAACCCGGAGAATATCAGCCTATAGTGGACTGAATATTAAACGGTTTGAGCTCCCAGTGCGATGCGAGCACTCTGTGTAGGACTGCAAGCCAAATGAAAACCCAACTCACTCCAGGAATATCTTAGTGAGGCTTTGAGGGAAGATCCTTTTTCAACACCCCCCCCCCCCCCCCCCCCCCCCCCCCTCCTCCCTCTCTCCCCCCCTCCCTCCCTCCTCTACACCACCACCCACCCGCCCAATCAAATCCTCACTGGCGATGCGCTGCTCCTCATCTCTCTTCTCCGCTTCTTTTGTTCATCTCTCTCATCCACCCACACACCTACAGTCCCTCTGGCTTTTCTCTTTACACTCTCGCACGCATTTACATTTGTCTTCTTCGTATGTACTTCGCTTTATTTATTTCCGCCCTTTTTTCCGTTCTCTTCATCACCGTTAAGACACTCTCTGTGCACAAATGCAGGTTCACGTGATGCAGAGATGCGAAAAACAGAACGGACAACCGGGCCTATATTTAGTGCTTTACAATACAGATGTGTGGGCAGCAGCCATCTGGGGCCCCAAATGGAACAAAAAGCGTCGTGTGTGTGTGTGTGTGTGTGTGTGTGGATGTGTGGTTCAGGGCTAAGGGCCAAACTTAAAGTAGGGGTTCGAGGCTGTGGGGGCCCGTTGTGGAAACCCCCTCCAGAGAGCTTGGGAATCTCAGGGGAGAGTGGGAAAAACATCCCGACGGTCATCAATCAAACCTTTGGCGACGCAAATGACCAGAAACAAGAGACCGTTCTCCATCCGTGTCGCTGCGTCCCCTCCGCCCCACGGTCATGTCCCACCCACCCACGCCGCTGCCCCATAGGCTCTCGCCGGACGCCGCGCGATGCGATTCGTCCGAAAATCGTGATTCCAATTCTCGACTAATTGGGTCTTTGTGATTGCGCGGTCTGTCGTGGCGCTGGGGGAGAATGAAACGTGAAAAGGACATAATGGTGGGGGGGGTGAGAGTGGCAGGTTGAAGCGAGGAGATCGTTTTTTTTTATTTTTTGGCGTCTCAAAGCGCCAGATGCTCTTCCTGGACCCATTGTGATGCTTTACGGGACATCGAGATGCTTTCGGCGTAGCAACAAGCGAAGACACAAAGCGAGACTGGAGACCGGCCTAGACGGAGACTCACACGAGCACATACACGCAAATGCAGTCGCACACACACACACACACACACACACACACCCTCACACATGCACTCACATATCGTTCTCTGTTTGAAGCACTTGAAGACGCTTGCTATTCGGCGCTCTGTGTTGGTCGATTTCAACAAAAGGTTATCAGAACTTAACTTTGCACATGCTGAACAAGGACAAAACAAAGGGGAAGCACATCTCTGTTCCTCCTTTTGTGGTAGAATATACACACAACAGTAGGAATTCAAGAATGCACTTCTTCAAGCTGCGCCTCCTCTGTCGATGGTTATTGTTCGCCAGAGTCTTTGAGCGAGGGAGAGTGTAGGAGGACGGGTCACGAGCTGGCTCTTTGTTTTGCGCCACCACGCTCCTTCTACACGAGGCCACAGTCCTGAGCCTTTTTGTTTTAATTATTAAAGAACAATTCTGCTCTTTTTCTTCTTTGTTGCATCCTGTTGGTGGGAGGGGGGGGGGGGGGGGGCGATTGAAGCTCCTTCTCCTCATCGTATTTGCCCTAAAACAAAAGCCTTCTAGGACAGAATCCCTGATCATCCATTGGGTTTCTCCTCTTTTTTTTCCCCCCCTAAGAAATCACCAACAGGTGGCGCTGCAGTCACACTCTTCCTGCTCCTGGTAGGACAAAGAGCTTCCAACAAAACCCCAGTTGTTATCAAGGCAACCGAATCCAAGCAGTTGAGTCCTTTATCAGGGAGATTGTGACACATTCATGTTTTGGTGTTCATATGACAGACTGGTTCTTTTTTTCTTCTTCTTCTTTTGTTTTGTTTGTGACGATGTGACCTTCGTGACCCCGTGCCTGCTGGCACCTTTCATCAGGGTTATCACCCAGAGTCAACTGTATCCTCTGCTTACCTTAGATTAGTGTATCCAAAGTGGGGTTCTGACCGGCCCTACGCCATGCTGTGGTTCAGGAGAGCACGAAGTGTCTTCCTGGAAAATTACGCATTATTTCATTTAAAGTGAATACAGTCAGCTAAGCAGAACTATGTTAGAAATAAATATATATATATATATGTTAGTTGCTCCGCAGTTGTAATCCATAGAGCCTAAATAAAGATAAATCTACCAAATCATTTCAAGTGTTTCTAAAAAATCCATTTCACTGTGTCCTTGTCTTTGTATATGTTTTATTCACGTGGACATGGAGCACATTACTGTACGCCAGTTGGCTCGTGTCACTTGAATTACCATTATGGGAAGCATCTGAGTGTAAGAGACCGCCCCGGTATCCGCTGCTGCATCCAACTCGCTTTCACACTTGGGTTCATTCACACACACTTTTCCCACCGGGATGGAGCCGCTTCAGCTCGCGCGCAGAGCCAACGGGCAACACACACGCTGTCACTCGGCACACATGGCTGCAAATGTATGGCGAACACTTTCCACGTTCATCTGGATATTACCACTAGTTTCAAGTTCGAGGACGAGGATTTATCCGCCCAACGAAGGTGAGTGAGCGAGTGAGGGAATCGTCGGAGCGCGCGTGAGTGACACATTCGGGGTTGACGCCGCTGCGTGCGCTCCGCGTCCGCGTCCTGGAACGGTTTGGAGCAGGGCGAATACATGCGTGGATCTCGGAACGGCCGGAAAGTTGGATTAGGGGACATTTTTATTATTTCCTCCTGGTGTCTCGCGGAGTTTTGCCTCCGAGTAGTTCAGCTGCGTGTCACGTCTTCCCAGTACGGTCGTACTTCCCAGATATTTTTCGCATGATGTGGTCACCGTATAGCGCACAGTGTGTAGCGTACAGATAAGTGTGAAACGTATCGGCCTTTAGTCATTTATTCAACAGTTGAACCTTGAAACTCACACCTGGCTTTTTGTTTCTGTAAGCATAAATACGATCTGAAGCCATTTCATCAATATTAGAATGTGCAGTTATATTGATGTATCTGATATAATGTAATAAACGTAGTTTAAAACATAGAGAGGTAGACTCCAGGATCATATGCTTCCTCCTTAGTTCTTCATTTAATGATGATCTTGTCTCCCAATTGCAAAATACTTACTTCTCACTGGTGAAGAATTGTATTTCTTTGGTTTGCCCTGAAACCACTTGCATGTGTGCATTGTAGTGACCCTGCTGGATACCAGGACAGTGCCAGGAGAGCTGAAATGGGCCGCCAGTCCTTCCGAGGGAGGGGTGAGTGGGAGCTTTTTCTTTTTCTTTTTTTTTTTTACAGATACACTGTTTACAACCACACTCGCTCACATCGCACTCGCACACACTTGAACACACTTGGGTCTGGAAACTGTAAATAATCATCCCACAGATTTTGAAATGTGCTGTTGTTCACCAAGCCTTGAGTGCTAATATGAGACTGCTGGCGTCGTGTTTGGCACGCGGAGAGGCATAAACCAGCTTGGTGGTGGGTGTCATTTTTTAGGGATTTTTACTACCGTGCAGTTGCCAGGACGAATCCTGCAGACATCTATTTTGTATCGCGTCCTCTCATCGTTTTTGTACTTTTTGTTATTGGTACATTGTGATCTGCCATCTATGTCCTTCCTCTTCCTCCCTCACTCCCTTGTGCTCAGTGTCTCTGTCACTTCTTTGTTGGTTTAAGAGTTATTGGTGAACTTGACACTTATTTCTTCAGTCACCGTGCTCTCATTCTCTCACATGCCGCTTGATTGACGGGGTCCTGGTCTGCACGCACTGAGCTTTTGATTACAGAACCCCCCCCACACACACACACACCACCACCACCACCCCACCTTCCTCATCCCTCAGCTACACACACACACAAAACACCAGCTCTGTATGGTTCTTTTTTCCCTCTGACAGCTGTGATTTCTGTCTGCTGACAAAAGAACCTAGACAAGGAGGCATCATACCCCACGATAGGTTTTTACTCATTCTAATACACACACATGCACTGCAAAGACACACACACACACACACACACACACACACACACACACACACATACAAACATACAACCGCACACAAAGATATGACCACGTACTGTAGGAGTGCAAAGTTCTAGACCAAAGGGCCGGACCGATGCTAGAACTGTGAGGCTGATAACGACGCCGATAATGTGAGAATAATAAAAATCTGATGATGATGATGATCATAAACCAATGTTTAAACATTAAACTCAATCGTCCAAAATGACAAAATGCTCAACAGTAAACCTCAGTGGAAGTGCCAAAATCTAAAATCTAAACAAACAAATACAATAATAATGAATACAAATGTACCGCACTGCAGTTTCTGCCAACATATACACCAATATTACTTTGTTAGTATATTTGTAATAAGCCAATATCGGCCAATAAGATCAGTCCTGATGACATATCGATCAGGCTCAATTAGTCACACTCACACACAGACCGCCTCCTCCCAACACACACACACACACACACACACACACACACACACACACACACACACAAACACATTCTGTCTTTCTCTGACTCGCCCTCTCTTTCGACACGGCACATTTAGTGTGTATACAGCTCTCAGCAGAGCCGATTATTATTCAGTGGCAATAAAAAGCCAATTTGGAGTTGGGAGGCTAAGCGGTCATTTGAAGGGTCACAGTACAAGGCAAATAGTCGGCTGCATTGAGATGGATGGCGCAGCGAAGGTTGAGCGTGCTTCTCTCGTATGGAAATGTGCCTTTTAGAATCCTTGGGAGTCGTCGCAAAACAAAATCCGAACCGCTGTCCGCCGCAGAGCATTGCCGCAGGAGGGAATGCGTTCAAATGTGCATATGAAATCCATTCGAACCTGTTTTTCTGTATCTGTGAGGCCAAATATATCTTCACCTGGTTAGAGAAACAAGATACGTTGTCCACAGGGAGCACGTTGTTATGGCCGCTGCTTCTGTAACGCTATTTCTGTCTACTAAGGCTATACGCGCACCTTACGCCGCAGGTTTCAGTCCTGAATCACCCTTTACAGACTTGCCGTCACAATCATTGTTAACATTTAGCCTCGTTGACTTTTTTTTGTCCAAAAAAAATTGCACCATCGCTCGCAGCAACCACCAAGGACTGCTGCTTCTTTCAGCCTGCTTAGTTACCTGTGTGTGCATTCAAGTGCTCAGAAACTCCAACCTTTTCATCTACAAGCTGCCTCCACATTCAGCCACAGCCACAACATTTATATACACTGTTCCTATCGCAGGTTTCATCAACTACTCGTCAGCTAATCATGAAATGTGTTTATTGAACAAGAAAACAGTTTTGACCTGCTCTTAACTGCCTTTGCGCGCAACAATTTCACAACTTAAGCCAATGAATTCCCTCCGTTTAATGATCACTTTGATATTAGCATCTGTTTTGATGATATTAATGGAACCTCGCTTTTTAAAAGCGGCGGCCTTTAATTAAAGTTAAGTACGAACAGTTTACCGTTAAGGAGCTTACATGTGACCAACACGTCCTCACGAGTGTAATAACAACAACAACAATAATAATTATACATTTGCGTGTGTGTTTGTTTTGCAGTGGGAAGAGGTGAGCATAATGGACGAGAAGAACATCCCCATCAGAACGTACCAGGTGTGCAATGTCCTAGAGCCCAACCAAAACAACTGGTTGAGGACCGACTGGATCCCTCGGTCCGGCGCTCAGCGGGTCTACGTTGAAGTCAAGTTCACCCTGAGAGACTGCAACAGCCTGCCAGGGGTCACCGGCACCTGCAAGGTACCACGACACACACTCGAAAATTAGATGACGTCGAGGATTTCCGTTATATACTCTAAAGTCTTTAGCTTGTTAACTTTTATGCTAATTAGGTGATGGACGGGCGGCTGCTAATGGGGCTTTATTATATATTACAGCTGCTGGTCATTCAAGCACAAAGCCCCCCCCTTTTGACTCATTATCATATTAAGAGAAAAGATGAGCGCTGACGATGATAAATAGATGCCTCTGTCTCACTTTTTTTTTTTTCTGTCCCTTTTTGTCCCGGTAGGAGACGTTCAATCTCTACTACCACGAGTCTAACGAAGACAGAGAGAGCTACATCAAAGAGAGCAGCTTCATTAAGGTGGACACGGTGGCAGCGGACGAGAGCTTCACCCAGGTAACACTGAACAACTGAGTCAGGCTTTGAGCTTCTTTATCTTCCCGCCTCCGCTCACTTTAATTTGCTCTTATCTGGAGAATAAAAAACTCGGTGGCACTTAGCAGTAATTTTTTATTTGTTTTACAAGCGCTTTTATCTCGGATGTCCATTCCGCCGTCCTCAGAAATGCTGGCTGGGTGCTTTCTGCCGAGTCCTCGCAAGAATTACTTCTGATGTTGGCATTGTTGGCGCTGCAGCTTCTTTTACCTTTGCGGTCAATAGAAGTCAATCTGGATGAGAGCCAAATGCTGAAAATGTGAAGATCAGCCGCGGTTCAATAGCAGCTCCCCGCTTTAGCTCCAACAAGCGGATTGAATTAATGAGGGCCCGACACAGTTTACTGCATCTCGTTAACGCCGCTCCCTCCTCTTGGCGTCCAGGTGGACGTCGGCGACCGCATCATGAAGCTGAACACCGAGGTGCGAGACGTGAAGGTCGCGACGCGGAAGGGTTTCTACCTGGCCTTCCAGGATGTCGGCGCCTGCATCGCTCTGGTCTCCGTCAGAGTTTTCTACAAAACGTGTCCGCTCACCATTCGCAACCTGGCGACGTTTCCCGACACCGTCACCGGGGCCGACACGTCTTCCCTGGTGGAGGTCAGGGGGTCTTGCGTCAACCGATCGGAAGAGAGAGAGGAGCCTAAAATGTACTGCGGCGCTGACGGAGAGTGGTTGGTTCCTATCGGCGGATGTCTCTGCAACCCGGGGCACCAAGAGAAGGGTGGCGCGTGTAAAGGTACGTGGAGCTGCGTGTTTGTCTTCTGTGGTGGTCCGACTGATCCATGTTGGATCTGTGAGCTCTCCGCTCCTCTCGCGTCGCCTACAAGTAACAATGCTCTCGTTAACGAGCTATTCGCTAACAATAGAAAAAACAATGGCAGAGATTTTGGTTTGTGTAGTAATTAACAACCTTCTTGATTATTCGATGGATTGTTTTGCCAAAGATTATTTTTTAGAGTAGTTGTCCTCTTCAAGGGGCTATTACATGTTTGGAACAACCCAACACATGAACCAGTGTTGGTGTTTTTGTCTCTTTTTACAGAATGATAGCGAGTTGAATGGAGAAGGCGAAAGACTACGTTACAATTACACGTTTTTATTGCTGAAATGATCTACGTACTTTTTGAATGATGACACATTTTGCAACACAATTGCCTTTCAGGCGCATTACTCACGCCTCAAAGGCATAATCGTCCACTTATTTGCGTTCTTGCCGACTCACTTTAAATATACATTTGCCACTTTAACAACAGACTCAATTCAACGTGCTCTTCATTAGTTTGTTTGTTTATTCTGCTATTGCACTATGCTTAGCGTTACGCACCGATGACCGAGCCAAATTCCGTGTTTGTGCGATACGAACTTGGCAATAAACCGATTCTGACTCCGACGTCCGTACGAAGTCGGAGCCAGGAGATGGGTGACTTAAAAAGACCGGAAGACTCTACCACCCAGCGACACCTCTACAGCTCACGAAGAAACATGTTATATCGTATGGACACTCCACCGGTTGCCTGGAAACGTCACATTGATAACAAGCCTCTAGAACGTGTTACAGCGCCCAGTCAAGAAATAGTGGATCTTTTGGATAAATCCAAGAAGTAAAGAGAGTTTTTTTTTTTTTCTTTTGTTATTTGTATTCCTGCAAAGATAAGTGGAAGCTCTCAGGTCTCACTGTGAGGTGTGCTGACATAACAACAGCCATCTGGACTAAAATGTCATTCTATCACTTACAAATCTGGCCTGAACTTTTACGGTAACTAATATGCAAGCTGTTCGCACACCTCTCACCAACATACATGTGGCGTCGATGACGTGTAAATGTTTGGAAGTGACTTGTTGTGATAGTGAAGACAACTCAATGTGTGAGAAAGCTGGGGCGAGCGGGGGGGGGGGGGGGGGGGGACAACAGACTTAGTGGAGACACTTTTACAACATTGCTTCGCTCCCTTTATTCAGTCTGATACACAACAGACACACAAGATGTTCTCTCTCTCTCTCTCTCTCTCTCTCACACACACACACACACACACACGCACACACACACGCACAGAGACCAATAGAGACGAGGGAGAGGGACTCACTGATCTGCTGCCGCCGTTATATTTATGAAGCCTATCCCAGCAGGCTAATTGTATAACAAACAGACCCATAATTCAGAGAGAGAAGAAGAGATGCTGAGAGAGAGAGAAAGGCAAAAGATGGACATAAAGAGAGCAATGCAGTCAGTGCCAGTTGGCGTTAAAGAGAGAGAGGGGGGGGGGGACGTGACATTTTCTCTTTGCAATAAGACGAGCAGTAGCCAGAATTGTGTGTGACAAATGTCCTCTAAAACCTTTAGTCCCCTAGCCCCATTTGTTCTCCGTGAAAAGAAGAGGAGGTCTGCGGGGTGGTCCCTGAAGGCTGAAAGATGTTCCTCCTCATCTAGATTTAGGAGAGACCCTTGACTGTTGAACCTCCAGCAGATGCGAAGTGCCATCTATCTGTCCGCCGCTCTCTTCTCCGTCTCCGCCGCTCTCTCGCTGCCTGTCGGGTCGTTGGGCCGGGCTCAGCTGCCTCGGTGGAAATCCATCAACGTCTGGATGAATACCGAATGCTGCTCGGCGAAAAACTCTGACCCTGCAGTATTGGATAGACGACTGAACACCTCTTCCATTTTAAGTTTGGAATTCGCAGAGAGAAAGAGAGGAGGGGGAGGGAGGGGGTGTGGGGGGGGGGGGGTGATCTGCCTCTCCCCCCCCCCGTCTCTGATGTCAAACAGGTTTGTGGATCCTCTGGACTCACGTGCCTTCAGTCAGTCAGTAGAGCAGACGCCGGCACAGACGGACAGACGCTGAGTGTGTGCAGCCGGTTACAGCTGGACGGAGACGCTTGTGATCACGGGGAGGTTCATACTGAACGATGCAGAGAAGAATGAATCATGCACATCCACAAAATAGCTTAAGGCAACAGTTTGACATTTGGAACTAGTCATGAAAAGATTGAAGAAACCACAGCCGATGTCTGAGACAAATTAGATATGATATGTTTATTAGTGAGTTGTTGAGGTTCTTTTTTTTTTTTTTTAGCAAAGCCAGGCTAGCTGTCTCCCCCCCTGTTTCCAGTCTTTATGCTAAGCTAAGCTAACCGTCTCCTGGTTTCATTTAACTGACCGATATGCCAGTGGCAGTGCATTTCCCGAAACATCAAACTATCCCTTTAATTTCATCCATGATATACCTCAAAGCATAGAAACACTCAAAAACAAGCCCAATTCAACCTTGTGTGTTTTCTAAGTTATCATATATCTTTACTGTTATTTACAGCTAAATTTGGCATTCTTTATTTATCAACCACAGTTTGCGTCTGTGTAGATAGTTCTACTCTCCTGTCCTGTCCTTTTGCCTTTCTAATGCAATTTTAGCATTCCCAAAAAGTCCCGTTGAACTGAAACAAGAGCAGACTTAGCTAACGCTGTGAAATGTGAAAAGTTCATTTTCACTGTTGACACGGAGTAATGAGGATGGAGAGGATGAGAGGAGACGCTCTGGAGAGGAAGAAGGGATTAGAAGTTGAATGGGGCAAGTGGGGGGGGGGATTGAAAGAAGGCCACTGACAGCAGAAGGCATCAATACAGGGCCGCCCCTCCCCCGCTGGGGGGGTTCGTCAGCGGGGGCAAAGGGGACCAGTAGAGAAACACAAGAGAAAGGGAACTCCCCCTCTATTCTGAACCCGTGGTTAAGACCGAGGTCACGACTGATGAAGACGTCAAAAACGCTTGACTGACAGCCACACACACACACACACACACACACACACACACGCACACACGCACACACACACATACTCATACAGAGAGAGTTTAGCTACAGAGTGCAGGGTCACGACCGAGGTAGATGAAGACGTCAAAAGTTTGACAGCTGCGATCCGTCTGGGAGGATCGGAAACGAGGGAGGAGAGACAAGAGGAGTAGAAACAACAGAGAGAATTTGAAATGTGAACGGCCGGAGAGGCGGAATGAAAGAGGAGCCTTTTTTGTCTCACTGTCTCTACACCGGCCTCCTTCTTCTGTCGCCTGACTCCGCTCACTGCCTGGGAGGGTGGGACTGTTGCTCTGTATGTATGCATATGTGTGTGTGTGTGTGTGTGTGTGTGTGTGTGTGTGTGAGTGTGTGTGTGTGCGTTCGCTGCATCCAGAGAGAGATTTCACGGTTGTGCTTCTTTCCAACGCACCTGCAGTGTCTCGTCAACAGCAGAAAGCTGTTTGCAATGAGAGAGATGAAAAGAGGGGGAGAGGGAGAGGGAGAGGAGAGCGACGGAGGGAAAGAAAGCCACACTCAAAGAGAGAGAGAGAGAGAGAGAGAGAGAGAGATGACAGAAAGAAAGAGTGAGCGGATGAGAGAAAGAGTGCGTAATCGCTGTATTCAGACCCTCTAATTATTGCACCGCATTTCTGGACTCTGGTCATGTTGGATTGCTGATTTACTGTGTGTGTGTGTGTGTGTGTGTGTGTGTGTGTGTGTGTGTGTGTGTGTGTGTGTGTTTGTGCAACCCGTGTATGTGTGTGGGTACTGTATCTCTGATTTTCTGCCTAACAAAGCCCTCCCTCCCATGTACTCACAGTTTGGAGGGCTGCCCAGAAATGCCTAGAGTGTGGTGGGGCAAACAGAGAGGGAGGACGTGTGCGTGCGTGCGTGTGTGTGTGTGTGTGTGTGTGTGTGTGTGTGTGTGTGTGTGTTTGTGTGTACATATGTGTGTGTATACAGGTGACAAAGCAGGCAAAGGAATGGCACAAGTGAATGTCTGAAGCAAACCAAACCCAGGTGGGGGGAATGGTTTGCATTCCACCATCACAATCAACAGAGTGTGTGTGTGTGTGTGTGTGTGTGTGTGTGTGTGTGTGTGTGTGTGTGTGTGTGTGTGTGTGTGTGTGCGATCTATTGTCTCCTTCTCCCAGGTTGTCCTTAATGGAGAGGAGGTTTGCCAGCTCCACCAGTCTGTAGCTCTCTGGCATCGGAACAAGCCCCGCTCTCCCTCGCTGTCTCTCTGTCTTGCTCTCATTATCCCTCCTTTCTCTTCTCCAACTCCTCTCCCTGATCCACGGTCGAGGGGGGGTGGTGGGGGGGGGGGGGGCTACTGCTGGTGGCGGGTAGTGTTCTCTGTTTGATGGGGAGGGGTATTGTTGCAGAGCCCCTTTTCACATGCTAATGCTCGGCACTGTTGGCTCTGGGGCAGGGACACACGAATCCATACACATTTCTCCTCAAACCACCAGTTTTTGTGAGTATTTAAATTTAGGCAAACTTAAAGCTGCGGCTTCCCCTGAGCGCATTCCTGAGGTTTTTAAACGCAGGGTGATTTCAGTAGCATGGTGTGCCCGTGTTGAGATATGAGATGGATTTGATACCGGGGCTGTGTAGGAATGTGAGTTTCTGGGGGAGCGGGGCTGTCCTCTCGATGAAGACACACAGCAGGGTGGAGGATAAGAATCGCGTCTTGTCTCCGGCATTTTCCGTGGGTTTTAATTAACAGGGCGCGACCCCTTGTGATTAATAGCGTCCCTCCTCCTTGCGTGACAGTCTATCAATCCGTCCATCCATCCGTCAATCCGTCCCCTCCCTCCATCCGTCACGGAAGACAGGTGTCGCGCTGGAGCGGTCGGGGAAGAGGGGGGGGGGGGGGCACTTCCTCCATCTACACCCCTCTGCTGGGAAGGAACAAGGGGCGATGACAGATAACACGGGGGTCAAGGAGAACACACATGCACACCCTGCCACATACAGTGTGCCGACAGGGCTCTTTAGTTGGATTTCATGTGAGCCGCATTTGCATTTTAGGTAGCAGATGAATGCATATGCAAATGCCGACAATGCTGATAGTAATCAAAGGGCACCTTCCCCTCCCTCCTCTTCACTCGCTCTCTTTCTCTATCTTCACCTCTTTGTGTCTCGCTCCTCCGTCAGTCCGTCCCTCCATCCTTTACACCCCTTGTCCACTTTCTCGCCACGAGCGGACAGAGAGCTGATTGCGGTACGTTTGCTCCGCTGCCGCTAACGGGCACACTGTGGACAATGTGGACATACGCACCACGTCTCTGTCCCCCGTCACCTTTATCTTTCATTGGCATGTGCGCGTCGTTTTTTTTCGTCCAAATCCCTCGCAGTTTATCGGGCGAGCTCGGGCGAGCTCGGGCTCCCCGCGCGGTCCTCGCTGGCGTAGGGTTAATGTCGGGTTAATGACACTCTCATGAGCTCTTATTCCAGGTCAGCCGGTGCTCACCCCCCCCCCTCCCTTCCCCTCCCTGTCGAAAGACCAGCGCTAAAAAAGACACAAAAGGCCACACACAACAGAGAGAATAGAGACATGTGAGGGTGCTGAAGGAAGTTTATGGCTTCAAATACTTCCTCCTTTCTTTCTCTCTTCCTCCTTCTGTCTGTCCTCTGTGTTGGAGACAAGGACAGAGGATTGGGTGGGACAGAGACAAAGGCGGTGTGCTACCTCCCCCCTTGGCAGAGTCTTGCTTAGGTCTATAATCAACCCCTGAGTCCTTAGCGGGTCAAATACTCTTCTATGTCTTTCTCCCTTTTAATTCCCTGCCTTCCCCGTCCGTGGCTTTCTTATCCACGTTGATGATTAAAAGCAGAGGAATGTGCTCGACAGCCGCGGAGCGATAATGATTTGTTTTATCTCACATTTGATTACGCCGGCTGACACGTGATAAGCCAGTCGCCAGATGAAAGCCAGCTTTATCAGCTGTAAATATGTTTATGAATGCACAGGTTTGCGGCTTTGTAGTTTCCAGCCACCACCTGTGTTTTCGGTGCGCCGTTGATACATATATGCATGTGGAGCCATAAACGCTGCTGGTGGACTTCAAAGCTTTTCTCGAGGTTTGCCACTCGGAGAGGAGAAGGGGTACGCTGAGAGTTATCAGAGATACAAAGACAGATAAGTAGAGGTCGAGGAGGAAGTGCGCAGGGAGCGAATGAGGGAGGTTGTGGAGAAGAAGAAAAAAAGAAATGCGAAAGGGAGGGCGAACCGAGTGTGTGAAAGAGCAAAGCCAGGGTGGCTCACGCAGATGGGGCAGGATTGTCGGTGTGAGTAGATTACAGAGGAGACTTCCTCCCTCTCATCTGCTGATGAGAGTGTCATAAAGCACTCTGAGACACTCAAACACACACACACACACACACACACACACACACACACACACACACACACACATCATTCCCACATTCCTATCCACTCCCACTGGGATATCTTCATCTCCCTTGGAAATGTAAAAGGGTTGGGGGGGGGGGGAACTGGGAAAGATGGTGGGATTGAGGAAGTAGAGTGAATAGGCTGTGATGATGAAAAAGAAGGTGTTGAAAAAAAAATGATTGCGGTGGAAACAAATGAAGGATTTCCTACTGAATTTAAAGAGAGAGAGAGAGAGAGAGAGAGAGAGAGAGAGAGAGAAATGTCTCCAACCAGCCACGCTTTGCCGTCTCTTCTGCTTCACCAGTGGATGTCAAGCGGTATAATTAGGCACTCATTTATTGCATTGTTGCTCTGTCAATGCATGAATTCCTTGGTATACAGAGAGACGATTCCGCTCCCTCCTCCCCCCCCTCAGTCTCTCTCTCTCTCTCTCTCTCTCTCTTCCTCTGTTTCTCCTCCATATATTTAAATGTCAGTAATATTTGTGTTGGCGTTTTCGGTTTTGATGTGTTCAGTGTTTCTGCTTTCTGCGAGTGGGAGCTGATCAGTGAGTGTTCTTTAGGTGTTTCTTTCTTCGCTTATCAAAATCAAAGATAAAAGAGGTTACAGCGCTCATCCCGCTCACGCTTATATCCGTCGCTGTTTTTTTCACGGGTTGCTTTTCTTCGGATCGAAGGGAAGTCCGTGCGTTGATGAACTGGTTGTGTGAGCCGTTGAAGCTGTCACTACGGACGACAAGAGAGAGAGACCGTATCAAGGGTCAGGGGTCAGCTTCGCTGTGCTTGCAGCGCACACATCAGGTTTTAAAGGGTATCCCGTTGAGCGTCTGTCACCAAAACACATTTGCGGAAGACTATTGCGACGACTGTCGGGGTTGTGCACAATAGGGCCTCCATGATTTATTGTAATTTTGATGAATCTGTTGATTAGTTTATTGATTAATAGATGAACCGTTTGTTCTATAAAAAGCAGGACCAGCAAATGCCCCCATGTTGACCATATTTAAAATGCAATAAAATATATATTTTATGAGCTGCAACAACAAAATGTGTCACTGCCGATAAACATTTCAGCTCAGCCTACGTGCGTATGATAGCTTAGAATAAAATACATGTACAAGTACAAGTAAAACTGGGAACGTTTCGTCAAAACATTGCTCCAAAGCATCGCTAGTGGTCAACGGTGCCGCGTTCTGCTCAAGGTAACGCGTGAGCTCACTTGACAAGCACTTGTTTCGTGTCTTGCACAAAGTTTGCATCAATGTGACCTGTTGTCACTGACATTTCCTGACGCCGGTGCACTTGGCTAAGCGTTCCGTTATTAACGCAGAGTCTTAAATCTGTCTCCGTCTGTCCCTCCGCAGCCTGTCCTGTTGGTTTTTACAAGGCCACGTCTTCAGATGCGGGATGCTCCAAGTGTCCTCCACATAGCCACTCACTCAGAGACGGGGCGACCGTCTGTGACTGCCACTCCGTATTCTACCGCGCTGACAGCGACCCTCCCTCCATGGCCTGCACCCGTAAGAACACACACACACACACACACACACACACACACACACAAACAAATATTAGTAAGACTATACAGAGGAGAAAATGAAGACAATATGTGTGAGCAAGCGCAGTCATTGTCTCCCACAGCTCTGTCTCTACCAAACAGAGGGATACACAAACTTGTCTGAATGCCACCCCTGTTTCGCGATCCTATTACTTATGACTAAGCCACCATCTACATCCTGTCCGGGAGTGAAGACATCGAGGAGTGAATGAATGTCCTCTCGCTCTGTCTGTCTGTCTCTGTCACTCTCTCCGAGTCTCTGAGTAGGTCCTGTGTCACAGACTCGGAGACCTTGGTCTGTGTGTCATAAACTTAATTATGCCTATATACAGCACATGGTTTCCTTGGCCTGGGAAAAATGAAACCATACACACACACACACACACACACACACACACACACACACACACACACACACTCTGTCCCTCAGACATAAGACACACAAAAAAGGAATACCACAGAAGAAAACACCAACCCATCAAAAACATCTCTGAACAGTATGGTTTTCAGTCTGATGCCAGATGTCTACATTCCAACTTGTGCCAACAGCCCCCCCTCCATACACTCTGTATACCAGGGGTCACTAATAGGCGGACCGCGGTCCGGATCCAGACCCAGACGCCGTTGTATCCGGACCCTGGACCTAAAACCGATGGATAATTGAGAATTATTACATTTTGACGGCACAGCTTTTCTAGCCTTTACGGCACTCGGTCAGTGGGCCAGGAAACAAACCGACCAATTACATGCGTTGTACATCACATCACATGATGCAGCTCAGTCAATCAAATATGGGTATTCTGACAAGTTTCCTGACTAGAGTGAGATGTAGACACACGGGGGAGACGAGGAAAGAGAACGAAGGGCAGGAGAATAAATACGTGAGTCAGAGAAGTTGTTTCACATGAAGTTCTCCAAAAAGAGGAAAGTGGTCAGAGAGACCAGAGAGACCAGAGAGACCAGAGTCTTTAACCAACAATGAACAGACTCTTATAGGTTAATTCTTCCCACGGACAGTTTAAAACCAGCGTGTCTCATATGTTCAGAGACCGTGACGATTATTAAGAAAAAATGGTGCAAAGTTACGAAATCATTTCACCTCATGTTGATAGCAGACCATCTCAAGGTGTCACTCTAATCTGATATTAGACAAATTGTCTCATGAATGTGATTTGAAGTTAGCTCATGCATGCAATTTTGAAGGGCTTTTATTTTGAAATGCTACATCAGAATGTCCTGGTTCTCTCTGAGTGAAACCTTGAGGTGGTCTGCTATCAACCTGAGGTGAAATGATTTTGTAACTATGCACCATTTCCTCTTAAGATGCACTTTTTTTGAAAGTTTTCAGTTATGTCATATATATATATATATATATATATATATATATATATATATATATATATATATATATATATATATATATATATATATATATATATATATATATATATATATATATATATAGCACTAAATAGCGCAAGTTAGATATTATTGTAATTTTCCGGACCTTTGCACAAGGAGATTTTCTCAATCTGGACCTTTTGGAATTTGAATTGAATACCCCTGCAGTATACGCTCTCCTTATGTGTTATGTGCAGATAGAATGTAATCTTGGTTGGTTGTGTCCTCCTCAGAGCCCCCTTCAGCCCCACAGCAGCTCATCTCCGTGGTGAACGAGACCTCGGTGGTCTTGGAGTGGGCCCCCCCTCGCCGGCTGGGAGGACGGAGTGACACCAGCTACAGTCTCGAGTGTCTCATTTGTCAAACAGCGAGCCACGGTCACAGTAGCGGCAAAGCTCCCCCCAGGAATCGCAGCATCTCCCAGCTCGAGGCTCAGCACAGCGGCCAGGGGATGCAGTCGGACCAGGGGATTGTGGGATCTGAAGTCCAGTCGGGGAGAGGCGTCTACCAGAGCAGACCGGTACCCGGAGACTACCCGAGACTCGGCTCAGGCTCCGTCTCCAGCTCTCAGCGCTGCCTGCCCTGTAGCTCCGATGTGCTCTTCTCCCCCGACCAAACCGGCCTGAAGACCACCAGGGTGGTGGTGAGCGAGCTCAGGGCCCACACGCACTACACCTTCATCGTCCACGCGCGCAACGGGGTCTCCCAGGCCAGCGGTGCAGGGGCAGCCCAGAGTGTGTCTGTCACTGTCACCACCAACCAAGCTGGTGAGTGTGATAAATCTGTTCGTCAGACTGTCGCAAGCAACACAAAATGTGCTCATAGATGTTGTCCGTATGTGGGTCAGCACAATACAAACTGCTGTTCACTGCATGTTGGCCCGCAGGGAAGCAAAGCCCCATGGGTAATGGCAGTTTGAAAGTGTGGAAGCATGTTATGAACAACCTCTGTGTGGAGCTACATACTTGCATAACTATCCGCCCTAAACACTGCTGGAAACAGATATCGGTGATGTATTTTATTATTATTAAAGAGGTACATTTTGAATACGTATTTCTTTTAACGCTTTCCAAATATATTGTCGGTGCATCTTGTGCTTCGGCCATGTCTTTCTTTCTGACCTAAAATAAATTGTGAGATAATGAATAAATAATAAATTGAACATTTCAAATACATTAAATGAAGAAAAACGAACTAAACTAGATTTGAAAAGCAGTCTAAATACATTCGCTATCATTTGCGTTTGGCCTGTCCACATTGTAATAAAAAAAATAACATATTGCAAATGTCCTACTTCTCCACAGCATCAACACTAATGAACCTACAAGACGTGTTTCCTGCTGAGAACTCTCGTACTTACTATCACTGTCATAGTTGCCATAGTTATTACTCTGTCCTCCTACACCTAACAACAGCTGAATTAATTACAGGGCTGCTCTTAAGAGGATGTCAGAATGCATTCTGGGAAATGTAAATCACTGACTTAAATACAAATAGGAAGAGCGTGTTGAAGGGGAAAGTAAATGACAACGGCCCCGTAAGCGGTACAGCAGACCCATAACGTGTGCTAGTGTGAGGGCGGGGCTTTCCTCTTGACCACTGAAGTGTGTGAAAAACCGCCCAGATTTTATGGCGTGTTTCATTTAAGTTGCGAAGGTGTCGGCCGTCGTGTCGGCGCTCCTCTCCATTCGTTTTTTTCAGCGTGTGCTTTTTTTTTTTTTTTTTTCGCGCGCTGTTACATCTCAACTGTCATTGCTTTAAGTCCTTTTACGACGGCATTTAGAAAACAGCACACCTGCTTAGTTCCGGGTGCCCCCGGGGGAAATAACTGAGCTGTGTGTGTGCACAGCATGGGGAAGTGACTGGGATTCGTCGAGGCCCAACCTGCACCACCATATGGCCCTATATCATATTAAAGCAGCCGCAAAAGGAGGACGAACGCCGTGAAGGAAGGGGAAATGGAAGGATGCAAGAGGAGGGAAAGTGGAGAACGAGGCTCGTCTCTCCGGAATAGGAAGGGGATGAGATTTAGGTCATTTCTCAGGTGCACCGGGTCAAACCGGCACCGAACCGTATCTTTTTTTAACTGAGTTCAAAGCTGTGAAACTATTACAGATGTCATCTTATCGGCAGCATCGTAGAACAGGCAATATGTCACTCTACCGTCTTTCTCTCCCTCCCAGCTCCCTCTCCGGTGTCGGCCATCTTGGCCATCGACGTCACCAGGCACAGTTTGTCGTTGTCGTGGCAACAGCCGGATCGACCCAACGGGGTCATCCTGGAATACGAGGTCAAGTTCTATGAAAAGGTGAGGCGCCCGCAGGTTAATGCGGCTTCGGGCAGCTGTCTGGAATGCCAATACGCTGGCACGCTGTTTGTATTTCCCCCGATGTTGACGATTGGATTTGCAGTCGAGCGTTGAAAAGAACCCCCCCCCCTCCTTTTGTCCCGTCTAATCAGGATCAGAAAGAGAGGTCCTACCGCATAATGAGGACCTTCTCTCGGAGCGTCGATGTCGCAGGCCTCAACCCCCTCACCGTGTACGTGTTTCACGTGCGCGCTCGCACGGCCGCTGGATACGGAGAGTTCAGCCCGCCGTTTGAATTCGCCACCAATTCAGGTATTCTGACGGCGGCGTTTAGGAGTTTCGGACGACGCGCCAGAGTTTAGTGCGACGGGAGTTTTTGCAACTTTCTGCTTGATGACCTTCTGTGTCCTTCCCTGTTAGATCCCTTCCCCCTGATTGGAGAAGGAGTTAACTCAGCCTTCCTGCTGCTGTCTGTCAGCGGGGTTGGAGTTTTACTGCTGATATCTGCAGCTGTCTTCATCATTAGCCGCAGGTAGACACGCACGCACACGCACACACACACACACACAGGCATCCATACAGGCATCCATACAGGCATGCATGCACACCTATAGGTTGGTTAGAAGTTTCCCATCAATGCGTCGCTGACGTCAACATGAGTGCCGTCTCTACCTTAACCGCTGCTTTTGACCAAATTACCACAATGCACACAAACAACACCCACAACTCCCCTGCTATTGTGTGGCTAAATAATGTGTGTGTGTGTGTGTGTGTGTGTGTGTGTGTGTGTGTGTGTGTGTGTTACCTGGAGCTTTTAAAGGGGATTAGAGTGGAGACAGTGATAATCCCTTTGTCCCTGACTTGTCATTACTGTCTCTTCAGCAGCACAGCTTGTGTGTCAGCTTCCGTGGAGGTGCACACACACACACTCACACACACACACACACACACACCTGCTCACCCACAAAGGTGTTTTTGACAGTTTCTTTGTTTAATGGAAAACACCTTTTATCTTGCGCTACCTGAGGCATCGCCCCTCCTCCCTCTCTCCCTTGAATGCTTTCATCTAGTCGCTCTGTGTCTTTCCTGCAGCCCGTTTGCTCTCTGTTCTCATTGTCATTGCCGTTTCTCTCGCAGCAAATCCGGAAATGCTGTGCAACGAATGCACAGCGCTACTGGGAAAGAAATAGTGTGTGTGTGTGTGTGTGTGTGTGTGTGTGTGTGTGTGTGTGTGTGTGTGTGTGTAAAAAAACAATTAGACACGTTTGCCCTTCTATCAGTTCTCTCAACTGTAGAAATCACAACAAAGAAACATGTGACAAGTGAAAGTGTCTTTTCGATGATTGCGTGTTAAATGTTCATCACTTCTATTGTCTCATCAGGAGGAGCAAGTACAGTAAAACAAAGCAGGACTCTGAGGAGGAGAAACATCTTAACCCAGGTATTTCAAACACACACACACACACACACACACACACACACACACACTGTACTGTTAGAAGAACAACAACCTAAGAGACAGATGGATGCTCTTTTTTTCCTCTTAGATCCACCTGCACACATCTCAGACAAAGACATTTACATAACATATGCACCAGCAGTTATACAACTCATATTTCATATCCTCCTCTGCATCCCTCCTCCTCCTCCTCCTCCCTCGTTTCCTCTCCTCTCCTCTCCCGCATCTCCTTTATGGCAGGAGTTAAAATCTACGTGGACCCGTTCACCTACGAAGATCCCGATCAGGCTATCCACGAGTTTGCCAAGGAGATTGATGTTAGCAGTATTCACATCGAGAGGGTCATTGGCATGGGTAAGCCTCGCACATACACACACACACACACACACACACACACACACACACACACACACACACACACTCGCTCCCTTGGCGCTCACACTGCTGTTGGCTCTGTGTGTTTAGGAGAGTTCGGGGAGGTTTGCAGCGGTCGGCTGCGCGTTCAGGGAAAGAGGGAGATCTACGTGGCCATCAAGAGTCTGAAGGCGGGATACTCTGACAAACAGAGGAGGGACTTCCTGTCCGAGGCCTCCATCATGGGCCAGTTTGACCATCCCAACATCATCAGGCTGGAGGGTGTGGTGACAAGATGTGAGTTCTTGACAGAGCCTGTGAACTCCTTGCATTAGTGGTATTTGGGTTGTGCGCCTGTTGTAATTCAATATTTCTCAACTTACCTGTTTAGGCAAACCGTTGATGATCATCACAGAATACATGGAAAATGGATCCCTGGATGCTTTTCTTCGGGTACAGACTTTTGATTATACAGTTTCATTTTTTATGAATTTTGCTTTTAGTAGCATTTCTTTCCCCACTGGACCGAAAAATGTACCAAGGCCCAGATGAAACGCCCTCTCTCACGACTGCCCAGCTTGTGGTCGTGGCCCCCGCGTTAACCCCTTCTCTCGTCTCTATAATTCAAATTTTCCAGAAACACGACGGCCAGTTCACGGTGATCCAGCTGGTCGGCATGCTGCGCGGCATCGCCTCGGGCATGAAGTACCTGTCGGACATGAGCTACGTTCACCGAGACCTGGCGGCTCGGAACATCCTGGTCAACAGCAACCTGGTGTGCAAGGTGTCCGACTTCGGCCTGAGTCGAGTTCTGGAGGACGACCCGGAAGCTGCCTACACTACGAGGGTGAGACGCTCTCAGGAGCGCAAGTGCTCTCGTATCAATTCATTTTATTTGTTCGACGGCGTTAAAAGTAAAGTTTGGCTTTGCTCTTGGCTTCGAGAGAGAGAGAGAGAGAGAGAGAGAGAGAGAGAGAGAGAGAGTTTACTCGAGCAGGCAGAGAGGTAGAAGGGTGGGACACAGAGCAGCAGCAATTCTGATTGCCTCACGGCAGCTACTACATTCTACAGCACAAATAGAAGACCATCAGACGCTGCGCAGATGATTTACAGACGCATTTTATTCATTGCATCCAGTGTGCATCGGCAAATGCTATGCAGCAGTAAATGTCATTGCATTAAGTCAAAACCTAAGGTTTATTTTTTTGTAGATGAAAAGAACAGAAAGCTGCAGAGTGCATCCACCTCGTCCCATGTGCTTTTTCATACGTCAATATACTTATTAGCCTAATGATCCCAGGTCTTTAGACCACTATGGAAACACCGACAACAGCGGGCTGAAGGAACTTTTTAGTTCCTTTTTAAAAAGTAGTCTCAGAACTTTAGATTACCAGGGAGTTCTCGGTGTAAACACGGCCGTTATTCACTAAAACAAAATGACTTTTACTGCCTTTTTAAGGAGGCCACTGGGACTTATCTGTCGCCGGGAGGGAAGATCCCCATCAGATGGACGGCGCCGGAGGCCATCGCCTACAGGAAGTTCACCACGGCCAGCGACGTGTGGAGTTACGCCATCGTCATGTGGGAGGTGGTCTCGTACGGAGAGAGACCCTACTGGGACATGAACAACCAGGACGTGAGTCACTTTTGATACCCCACGAGTTTCCTCAAAGACAAAAGAGTGAGCTAAATCACGAAAAACACTTTGCATATTTTAAGCTAAATGTCAGATCAAAATACCGTTCACCTCCATTATTATCATGTCATGCATTCAAGGAATGAAGGATTTGCCTCCAGAGCAGGGATTGCTCTCAAATACTCAAAGAAGATTCAGTTTTTTTAATTTCAACTTTCATCGTTCACTTCTGGGGAATCTTAAACACTTATTTTGGGAATAAAAACAAAAGTCACTTCACCCAAAATGTTCTTCATAAAAGTACAGCAGGTCAAAGTCTGACCACTTTAAGATCTAATGAATGTTTACGGTTTCAGTAATAACTCAAAGATTCATCTTCATTATAACTTCCAAGTATGTGGTTTATATAATACGGTCAAAGTGGGGATTTGCTTAAAAGCTGTCTGTGTGATTGCACTTGAGGTTGCCCCCCCCACACACACACACACACCCCACCCCCCACCCACCCCACCCATGCACTCTGTCGTAAAGCTGAATTTTAGCAATGTCTAGGATGTCTTAGGAGAGGACTTGAGGAGTGATCTGTCCTCCATGTGAGGTACTGAATGCTGACCCGGAGGCTTTGACCTCTGCACCGTTTTAAAAATTAAATTATTTTTTTTTTGCCTTCTTCCGCAGAAAGGGCAGCAAGCCAAGATTTAGCTCTTCAGTCACAAGACATTTCGTTGAAGATAATATTTAGTCTTAATTAAAAATGACTAGAAAATGCTGCTTACTGTTATCCTTCAGCCAAGCACACACACTATACACACACACTATACACACATATATATATATATATATTTAGGGGTGATTCAGTTATTCTGAGCAGTTTTTATATCTGAGACAAAAATCCTATTTCAGCTCAAATTTGCAATCACTTTGCTATCAAAGCTTGTTAAGTTTGAGTAGGTCAAAGACGCAGTCTGGCATATGGAAATCTTCAGACATGATTGATTTCATCTGCCGCGCGGTTGTAGTCTTAGAAAACTTTCCTCATAAGCCGTTCTCTAGACACTCTATCCGTCTTATTTACTTTCCTTTTTTTTTTGAGTAAATTAGTACATGCTGAGATGCTCGTCTGTCTTTGTTTGGCTCATTTGTTTTAGGTAAAAAAAACAAGTAAAAAAAAAAAAATCATATTTTTAAATATAACTGTTTCATTCTAAGGCATTGTTTTTTAATATGATGTATATTCATAGGCAAAATGTTGGCACTCAAAGCTGCAGCAGTGACTGGGACACACAGCTCATGAGGCAATGGTCCAAAATGAAAACAAAATATAGGCTAAAAAAAACGCTAACTCCACGGCAACAATATATTTCCTGGTTCCCCCAAACATAGAACATCAGAAAATGAATAGGAGTTATAAAGTCCATTAATATTAACGTTTGTCATGTTGCACCACAGTATTGTTTTTGACAGTCGTCTCAGTTCTGTCTGAGCCGGGGGGGGGGGGCCACAGTGAAACCCCTCATGAAAAGTATTGTCCCACAAATATAATGTACAAAGGAAATGGCGCAGCTGCTCACAGCTGGAAAAAATAAAAATAAATTTGATGGTGAGACAGCTCTGGAAATATTTGTTTTGGGAGAGACAACAGAAGAGCAATAAATCTTCAGCAAAAAGGTCCGGCTTTCTTTTTTTTTTGTCTAAGTTTAACCGGCAGTGGCTTTTCAAAGTGGCAGTTTGATTGAAGTCTGTTGGCGCATATATTTAATCATTTCCTGCACAAAACCATAATGATTTATTGCATGCGATACGCACAAGTGCAAACACAACATACTGTAACAATCGGTTGATTGTATAGTATCAGAGTAAAGTATGGAATTCGGACGAACGCTGACATCTCAGCCTGTTCTGTGAGCAAAGACTTGTTCTTGTTTTATGTCGTTTAGTGAAACATTTTTGATCCGTGTTTTGGGAACACCTGCCCTTCCTCCAGGTGATCAAAGCGATAGAAGAGGGCTACCGTCTGCCCGCTCCCATGGACTGCCCCGTGGTGATGCACCAGCTCATGTTGGACTGCTGGGAGAGAGAGCGAGCAGAGAGACCCACCTTCAGCCAGATACTCAACATGCTGGATAAGCTCATCCGCAACCCTGGCACTCTGCGCCGGACCGGAGGGGACAGGTACGTGTAAATCACAGAAAAATACACACATGTCCATTGGATTATGAATTTCCCCAGTCCTATTTCGGTACTCTGCCACCACTCTCCCGCTCTGTGTTTCCCACAGACACACAGCCACTATGTTGGAGTCGGGCGTGGGGTCAGAGGTGTGCGTGTCGGTCCTGCCGGAGGTGTGCGTGCCGGCGTGGTCGGTGTGTGAGTGGCTGCGCTCCATCGGGTTGGAGAGGTACAGGGACACTCTGGCAGCAGCGGGCTACGTCAGCATCGAGAGCCTCCTGGCTCTCACACACCAGTAAGTGCACCTTCGTGTGAAAACGGACTTCGGCATTCGTTCGTCACTTTCTTTTTTTCTTAGTGCAGAAACACGAGTTCATCTTTCGCTCAAGTCGAAACAAGAGACGGACATTTTCCTAATGCATCAGACAACAAACTGGTCCGTAGGAAACGTGATTTGAACACGTCTAAAGAACATGATACATGATATAAGTAGCAGTGCTTGTTCACGTCAGGAAGATGTGGAGAGAAATTCAACACTCCAATAAGCTCACTGACACCTTTACAATTTGTCAAGATGTCAGTAGTTTTATATATATATACTGTAATTGCTCCAATTAATGAGCAATCTCAGAACCCATCAACCATCGCTCTGAATAAGCCCCTGGGGGCAATAAGACCCTCCAGCCAGCAGACCTCCTTCACCGTGCGCCGCTCAGTGTTTACGGTCCGATTAGCAACTTGAGATGCAAGACTGGAGTTGGAGTTGAGAGACGTTGAGTTCGATCTGTTTGTCTCACATACGGGCCATTTCATAAGCTGATTTTAAACCGATAAAAAAAAATATATCTAAATCGTCGTCAGGCGAGATTAGACTTCTCGGTGCATCATGTGTACCGACTTATTTGTTTACTTGCGTTCAACCGTGTGTGTAAGTGAAGTTATCCAACTGTTTGTCTTAGGTTGTTCAAAGAAGTCATCTGAAATCTATTAAAAACCTAAAAATAAAAAAAGAACATACCGATGCGAAGGTGACATATTCATTTATTACAACAATGTGTCTCCTGAACTCTCCGCACCGCTGAGCTTCGTCAGGGCTGTGCTTTCTCCTTAACATTGCTTTGCCTTGCTGCTTTACTCTTTTATTATGCATTTTGATCATTCTGAATTAGTTATATGGCACAAAGGCGCAAACTATACCAGGCTTTGGCTTTGATAATAAGGTCGCAGCTCAATTGGTAGACGGGGTTGGCTGTTAATGGTCAGGTTGGTGGTTAACATGTGTTCTTAAGCAGACACTGAACCCCAATAAGCTCTTAATGTGTGTGTATGGGGGGGGGGGGGTCATGAAACCGTTCCTTATCCTTTGAATACTGCATGTTGAGGATTCGTGTGTTTGAACATGTATTTTTGTCCCTGCACCCACAGGGAGATGGACAGACTTGGAATAATCACACCGTCACACCAGGACATAGTAATTGCTAGTGTGCAGCAAGAAATGTTGTCTCAAATGCAGCATATGCAACACACAATGGTTCCTGTCTGAGCTGGAGATGGATACAAGCCTCTTTTTTTTTTTCTTTTTTTTTTTTTAGAAGAAGAAGAAGAAGAATTTCATTTACCTCATCCATGCACTTTAGAGACACTTTTACACCAGTGGACATTACACGGAGTGGCTTAAAGTACAAGAGAATGAGAAAAGCAGCACTTTTGTGGACTTCCATCCTGTGGAGTTTTCTGAAAACCATGACCTGGACCATGACCCGCAGGTGGCATTGAGCTACTGAGAGCTCAGACTGAAGCCTCATCCTCTTATCTCATTATATTATTATCTGTTTTGTGAAGGCTGACGTGTTAAGGCTGTGCATAAGCAGAATGGCTTCCAACCTTTCTTTTGCTGCTTTGGGCTTGACTTGAATAAAATGTATTTTGTGTTTATTCGTATGTCTGTGTGTGCGTGTGCGCGTGTGTGTGTGTGTGTGTGTGTGTGCGTGTGTGTGTGTGTGTGTGTGTGTGTGTGTGTGTGTGTGTGTGTGTGTAGCGTGAATGCACACAACATGGAATCTCCGTTGTCAAGACGTCAGCTATCTTTGAATATTCTGAATATGCAAAGTTACCCAATAAGAGAGAGAGAGTGGGAGGAGCCGGACAGAATGTATCATCACGAGCTCTTACTGGTCTCATACCGGAAGATCATACGAACAAACTGTATGATTTGCTTGTGTTGTTTTTTTTTTTCCATTGTTCATTTTAAAGATTTTTACTTGTATGAATTTCTGTTGAATTCAACATTTAGAATAGAATGACATGCCTTTGTGTGCATGTCTTTTGTTTGATGCTAAGAATTAGCTACATGAAGCATTTTGTTTATTTATGGTCTTTTTTTTTTTTATAGTTTGTACATTGTAAAAATAGAAACACTGAGGACATATTGTAATGACTGTCATATTGCATTGCAATAAATCCCCAAACCCATCCATTTATGTAGGTTTTGATGTTGTTCGAACAAAGCTTTTGCATTCTAATGTATATAATGTACAGCATGTAATGTAGACGGACCATCAAGTGAAGCCGTAAGCTCTTCATGAGTTTGGCAGAAGAAAGTGCGGAAGTTGAGAGTTAGTCAGCGGTTTCTGTAACACGGATGAATCCAGAAGAACGCCCAGTTGAAATGCTTCTGGTGTCATCATCACACACAGTGTTGGGTGTGTGTGTGTGTGTGTGTGTGTGTGTGTGTGTGTGTGTGTGAAAGAGAGGACGGAGGGAGACAGAAACAAGAGTAGAGGGAAACTGAAGCTTGAATTAAAAGGACTGAAAATTAAGAGTGGGCTGTCACCACGAGCGTCTGTGTGGCATCGTGTTTTTTATAGGCTAAATTGGGCTGAGTTTGCAGTGCAAACTTGTCGAATCATCAACATCTGTTTCCCTCTATGCTACCACAACACACACACACACACACACACACACACACACACACATGTATGTGTGCATATCCACACCAGGGAATTGATTGGAGGAACCCTTTGATAGATAAGATAAAGGATGAAAACATAGGATCTTGATTCTGTGGAAAATGTCAGTGTTTTTCTAGCCTAATGAGTTTCCTGCACGCGCACACACACACACACACACACACACACACACACACACACACACACACACACACACACAAACACACTGACACACACACAAACATACCACCCCCCCGCGACTTACTCCCAGTACATCCAAATCACGCACAGCAAACAAAATGCTGATGGTGGTTAATGAGGCAGATGCCTCTGAGTAGGAGACAGAAAGAGGAAGAGACGGAGAGAAGGACTCGGGCTTGGCTCGGGGCAATGAAACAAGCAGCTTCTGTCAAATAATGAGACACTGACAACACATTTAGCAGGTAGCTTTTTTGAGGTGATGCGTCACATGCTGAGCTCTACTCGAAATTGAGACAGTGGCATCTGTCCATGCGGGAAATAACTGCAGATAACTGTGGATAAACTTTGATGACAATGTCCACCACTTTGGCCCAGACTGAAACAGCTTTTGCATGGAATGACATTAAAAGTCAACACAGACATACACGGTTGGATGAGTCAACGTTGGGTGAACCTCTGACCTCTTTCCTCCGCAGCCATCGTCAAGTCAAAAATGGAATCAGTCCAATATTTTGGTTTATGCACCAAATACCTGCAAAACTGCTTTAATTGCACGTTGCAGCTGCTAAACGTCGTCGTGGAAGCGTTGTCGCCGTGACAGGTCGGCATGCCGACCTAGCTTAAAGCATCGCTGCTAGGGCCTCAGTGCAAGTCTCACAGAAATGCTCGCACGGCTGCAGACGCTCAAACTTCTTTCTTTTTTTTTTTTCCCCCCATTTGCATTCACTGCCACAGAGCACGGCCTGCAGGCGGCTCCAAAAATGTTATGAAAGGGATTGATAATAGGGATGAAAAGGAGACCGTTTAGGGCTGAATCCACATCGACTGACGGTAGAGTGAGCAGTAGTAATGTTAACCCTAAAAGACACTCTTGTCCTAATGATGAGGGCAGATCAAATTGAATATTTCTGTCTCTCGTATCTCAGTGGGAGGCGATTGTGGGTTTTTGTCCCCAGGTTAGGGCGGGTATAGAGCAGGCTAATCCCTGCCCGCTCCTCCATGTGGGAGTGGCAGTGGGGTGTCTTTGCTGCGCGGCCAGCCGTAATCTAATGGGTGTGAGATTGGGCTTCATACACGGGCACGCTCACTCACACACAGCCGGAGACACACAACACAAAGTCTAGATTTGTTTCAGGATTAAAGGCGTCACCTCAATGACTGACATAATGCCACGGGCATTCCCACGGTAACCCCATGAGGCTGTCTGTGTGTGTGTGTTTGGCTTTGTGTGTATGTGTGTGTGTGTGTGTGTGTGTGTGTGTGTTAGGCTATGTGTGTTCCAGTGTGTGTGTGTGTGTGTGTGTGGGTTTAGCTGCATTTCTGGATGCTGATAATGAGAAATACATTGAGAAAAGAAGCGGAAAGAGCACAGGAAGATGAGAAGACACACACACACACACACACAGACACACACACACACACACGCCCACACACACACACACACACACACACAGACACACACACCTCCCCGTCCCACTACAGAAGCAGCTGCCCAAGTTGGCAGGCCATGTCCCTCTCATTATGCTGGCCAGTCACTCGTGTCCTGGCTCTCTCTCCCCTGCTGCTGCTGCTGGACAGGTAGCATCTGACACACATTAGCCTGCTATTAATGACTTCTGCTGCAGCCATTATCACACATTTAGGGAGAAAACATCCCCAGGGTGCCATTTTTTGCAGTCGCATGGATTGTGTGTCCAAAATCATCCAATTTTCCAAGAAGTTTTGCAAGCAAAGCAATGCCGTGTCTTCAGGGTTTGCACTCCCGATACGCTTGGATCATTCCCTTCTTTCTTCTCTTGTTTGCCTTTTTGCCTGTGACGTCACCTCGAGTTAAGTCCAGGATGACTGTGAGTTGCACTTCGGGAGCAATTCTTAAGGAATGCGGGGGCGTTGCCGATAGACACCCCACCTCAGATCCATTGTTTACCTGTGATCCCAAAGGGAATACCGCTGTGATTAACATTAATCCCACAAGTCTCTGCACAAACAACGCAAACACCATCTCCAACCGCCCAGTCTAGCAACAACAGCAGGTGTTCCAGAGCTTTTGTGAGCTCTTCCTCACAATCTAGTGCAGTGTTTGACATTGCGTCTGTCCAGGTTTAGGGTTAAGTAAGTCTATAGAACAATATTGCTGAAGGCCATTGTCAATCAGCTGATTTTTCCCTCATTCTTTTCTCTTTCTTTAAAATATTGCCGCGATCACAGCGTCAGACGGACAAGAGGATCACAAAGGGTCCAGCGTTTGTTCTTCAAGTCATGGAAATGTGTGATTGCATAAGAATCTGTTCAAAGTGAAAGTTAGTAGAGAGGAGGATAATTAACTAAAACTCCTCTAAAGGGAACCGAGTTCCCTCAACATGAGCCTCAAGCCAACTCCAGTGAATCAGACGGGGACGTAGCAGACGTAATCGTGAGCAAGTACCAGCAAGAGGAAATCATCTTCTCAACAGCTTCGGTAGTATTTGTTTTAAGATCAGGTGGATGAGGGAATGAATCTTAGATTCAATACAAGCAGAGCCCGGGGGGGGGGAAACGCGTCCTCATGCATGTGCTTCTGTGTGTTTAGTGCTTTTCGTCCAATGTCATCCAATTTCAATATTTCCGTGAAACCCTCTACAGCTCTGCAAGCCTCTAGGTTTGATAAACCTCCACACAAGCACCACGGCTGCGTTCATTTTCTGTTCCGTCATAAAGAACGTCGGGTCAGTGAAAGCCCCCACGAGCGACGGAGACCGATTGAAAAGAGATGGGGTGGAGAGAGAGAGAGAGAGAGAGAGAGAGAGAGAGAGAGAGAGAGAGAGAGAGAGAGAGAGAGAGAGAGAGAAAAGAGAGGACGGCACACCGGCAGGGAAAGTTTTGCCCTTCATCAGCCCTCCATTCCTCTATCCCTCCATCTCATTAAGGATGGCTAGATGATCAATAGCAGAGAAGCAGTAGAAGGGGATTAGGATTAGAAATCGATGGCTTTTGTTTTCTTCAGCCTGGCAAAAGATAAACACTGCCTTAAGACACTGACAACGCAACACACGGAGACTTTTATGGCTTTTCATGTGTGTGTGTGAGAGGGCACGACGTTCTCTCTGTGTGGACAGATAGACATCGGTGTGTAGCTTCTCATGTGGCGATTCCCTCATGAGATTGGGAGAAAGGGGGGGAGGGGGGAGGGGGAGGGGGGGTGGGGTGGGATCTGATCCAATTTAGCGGTAGTATATTTAAGCAGTAAGAGTAACGAGACTCTGTTGATATGTTGCAGATGTTTCGCTTCGTTTTCCGATCAGAGGTCGACTGCTTGTTCTCACAAAGTCACAGTTTTGTTTTCAGAGAATAGCTGGAGAGAGGATGGTGCAGAGGTAGTATCATAATATCATAATAAACCAGCTGAAAAGAAAAAGTTGAATCTCCTAAACCCTGAGTGGGCTGTAAGAAGTGAGGCAGGGCATTCTGGGTAGGTGAGGCTACACCTCCCACGCAGAGATTCAAAAACATACCCCCTGCTTTGATCTCTCTCTGCTCTCGCTGCTCTCTCTAACACCATCTCCTCTTCCCTGGCTCTTCTTCACACACACACACACACGCACACGCACACGCACACACACACACGCACACACACACACACACACACACACACACACACACACACACACACACACACACACTTGCCTGTTTGTTGTGGCTTTCGCCCCTCTGTCCTTTGAAAGAACAAAGGCATTTGTTTATGTGTCCTGCAGATGAAAGCTCAGCTTTGCAACGGGTCACCTCAGATGTACAGATGCTGCCGCTCCATGATCTTTATTACCATAAAGTAAGGAAGCAAAAAAAAAAAAAATAGAAATGACCATAAAGTCATAGTTCTGAAGTTCTCATTTTAAAAGATTTCATGAACTGGATGATTTTTGGTTTGTGTTCCCTGATAACCGTGATGGTACTTTTCAAAGTCACAGGTTTCTGATGTGCTTAGCAGAAAGCTGGGGGGAGAAGCGGCACCATAAAGACACTCATATCTCATATCGTCTTCAATCCATCTGACGTCCATGATTTTGGACTGTGGGAGGGAACCAGAGCAGCCTCAAGTGGACGCGAGGAGGACATGCAACCAGCCAGAAAGGACCATGTCGGATGCCAAGATGAAACCTTGACTTTGCTACTTCAAGCTCGCAATGGTTTAACCAACGGCACACTAGCATTAAGTGTTGCAAGGGGAGAGTTTTGGTATTGTTTAAATGCCCACATATCCATATATAACATGCCATCCTTCACAGAGATTGGCAGTTGTTCAGACTGTTATTTACAGTAACTTGAACTTGTTTTTTTTCAATTCCCATTTTATGGCGAACTCTACTATGAATTTTTTTTTTTATAATATGCTTCACTATGACCTTATTTTCTCTATAATCTATGGCATACCAAATATTACTTTTTATTGCATTTTTTATCGCAATCTATACTGTTTCTTTTATTGAAAATGTATTTATAAAACACTAAACTATACCTTTTTGTAAATTTTTTTTTTACTTTGACTTTTCCGTGATTTTTTTTTTAATGCTAAACTGACTTTTTATGAATTTTTACGACATGCTGTACTATTATTTTTTTCGACATGCCATGCTATGAATTTGTATGACTTTTTTCAACATTGTATATCTTGACTTTCATTGAATTTTTTTTCAACATGCTATACTATGACTTTTTTTTCCTTTTTTCAAGAAACTATTCTATGACTGTTTTTTCATTTTTTTTGACATGCTATACTATGACTTTTTTTTCCTTTTTTCAAGAAACTATTCTATGACTGTTTTTTCATTTTTTTCGACATGCTATACTATGACTTTTTATAAACATACTATGCCAGTGGTTCTCAGCTGGTGACTGTGGCTAAGTGGAGATCAAGGCTGCCTTTCAATCAGAGGGTCGTTGGTTCAATCCCTGGCTCCTGCTCTGCTAGTCTCATGTCAATATGTACTCAGCAAGACATTTAACTACTATTACTTTTTTTAGACATGCTATGACTGTTTTTTTCATTTTTTCGACATACTATACTATGACTTTTTATAAACATACTATGCCAGCCATTGTCAACTGGTGACTGTGGCTAAGTGGGGTGCAGGTCATTGGTTCAATTCCCGGCTCCTGCTCTGCTCATCTCATATCAATGTGTCCTTCAGCAAGACACTTACCCCAAGCTACTATTACTTTTTTTTAGACATACTATGACTGTTTTATTTTACTTTTCGACATACTATACTATGACTGTTTTTTTTTCACTTTTCGACATGCTGTACTATGACTGTTTTTTCCTTTTTCGACATGCTATACTATGACTGTTTTATTTTTTTAACATACTATACTATGACTGTTTTTTCCTTTTTTTGACATACTATACTATGACTGTTTTTTCAATTTTTTGACATGCTATACTATAACTTTTTATAAACATACTATGCCAGTGGTTCTCAACAGGTGACTGTGGCTAAGTGGAGAACAGGGCTGCCTTTCAATCAGAGGGTCGTTGGTTCAATCCCTGGCTTCTGGTCTGCTAGTCTCATGTCAATATGTACTCAGCAAGACACTTAACTGCTATTACTTTTTTTTAGACATACTATGACATTTTTTCCTTTTTCCGACATGCTATACTATGACTTTTTTTCCTTTTTTCAACATACTATACTATGACTTTTTTCCGTTTTTCAACATACTATACTATGACTTTTTTTATTTTTTTCGACATGCTATACTATGACTTTTTTATTTTTTTCGACATGCTATACTATACTATGAATGTTTTTTCCTTTTTTTGACATGCTGTAATATGACTGTTTTTTCCTTTTTTCGACATGCTATACTATGACTTTTTATAAACATACTATGCCATCAGCTCCCAACTGGTGACCTTGGCTAAGTGGGGTGCAGGGCTGCCTTTCAATCAGAGAGTTGTTGGTTCAATTCCCGGCTCCTGCTCTGCTCATCTCACTTTTCGACATGCTGTACTATGACTGTTTTTTCCTTTTTCGACATACTATACTATGACTTTTTTATTTTTTTTAACATACTATACTATGACTGTTTTTTCATTTTTTCGACATGCTATACTATAACTTTTTATAAACATACTATGCCAGTGGTTCTCAACAGGTGACCGTGGCTAAGTGGAGAACAGGGCTGCCTTTCAATCAGAGGGTCATTGGTTCAATCCCTGGCTTCTGCTCAGCTAGTCTCATGTTAATGTGTCCTTCGGCAAGACACTTAGCCCAAAACTATTACTACTTTTTTTAGACATACTATGACTGTTGTTTTCACTTTTCGACATACTATACTTTGACTGTTTTTTCCTTTTTTTACGACATGCTATACTATGACTGTTTTTTCCTTTTTTCGACATGCTATACTATGACTGTTTTTTCAATTTTTCGACATACTATCCTATGACTGTTTTTTCCTTTTTCGACATGCTATCCTATGACTGTTTTTTTAATTTTTCGACATGCTATACTATGAATGTTTTTTCAATTTTTCGACATGCTATACTATGACTGTTTTTTTCCATTTTTTCGACATACTATACTATGACATTTTATAAACATACTATGCCATCCATTCCCAACTGGTGACCGTGGCTAAGTGGGGTGCAGGGCTGCCTTTCAATCAGAGAGTTGTTGGTTCAATTCCCGGCTCCTGGTTTCATATCAATGTTTCCTTCAGCAAGACACTTACCCCAAGCTACTGTTACTTTTTTTAGACATACTATGACTATTTCTTTTTAATTTTCGACATACTATACTATGACTGTTTTTTCCTTTTTCACATACGATACTATTCCTGTTTTTTCCTTTTTTCGACATGCTATACTATAACTTTTTATAAACATACTATGCCAGTGGTTCTCAACAGGTGACTGTGGCTAAGTGGAGAACAGGGCTGCCTTTCATTCAGAGGGTCGTTGGTTCAATCCCTGGCTCCTGGTCTGCTAGTCTCATGTCAATATGTACTCAGCAAGACACTTAACTACTATTACTTTTTTTAGACATGCTATGAATGTTTTTTTCACTTTTTGACATGCTATACTATGACTGTTTTTTTCACTTTTCGACATACTATACTATGACTGTTTTTTCATTTTTTACGACATGCTATACTATGACTGTTTTTTCAATTTTTCGACATACTATACTATGACTGTTTTTTCCTTTTTTCAACATGCTATCCTATGACTGTTTTTTTAATTTTTCGACATACTATACTATGACTGTTTTTTCCTTTTTTCGACATGCTATCCTATGACTGTTTTTTTAATTTTTCGACATGCTATACTGTGAATGTTTTTTCAATTTTTCCACATGCTATGCTATGACTGTTTTTTCCTTTTTTCCACATGCTATACTATGACTGTTTTTAAAATTTTTCAACATACTATACTATGACTGTTTTTTCCTTTTTTCGACATGCTATCCTATGAATGTTTTTTCAATTTTTCCACATGCTATACTATGACTGTTTTTTCCTTTTTTCGACATGCTATACTATGACTGTTTTTAAAATTTTTCAACATACTATACTATGACTGTTTTTTCCTTTTTTCGACATGCTATCCTATGACTGTTTTTTTAATTTTTCGACATGCTATACTATGAATGTTTTTTTAATTTTTCGACATGCTATACTATGACTGTTTTTTCCATTTTTTCGACATGCTATACTATGACTTTTTATAAACATACTATGCCATCCATTCCCAACTGGTGACCGTGGCTAAGTGGGGTGCAGGGCTGCCTTTCAATCAGAGAGTTGTTGGTTCAATTCATGGCTCCTAGTCTCATATTAATGTTTCCTTCAGCAAGACACTTACCCCAAGCTACTGTTACTTTTTTTAGACATACTATGACTATTTCTTTTTAATTTTCGACATACTATACTATGACTGTTTTTTCCTTTTTTCACCTACGATATTATTCCTGTTTTTTCCTTTTTTCGACATGCTATACTATAACTTTTTATAAACATACTATGCCAGTGGTTCTCAAAAGGTGACTGTGGCTAAGTGGAGAACAGGGCTGCCTTTCAATCAGAGGGTCGTTGGTTCAATCCCTGGCTCCTGGTCTGCTAGTCTCATGTCAATATGTACTCAGCAAGACACTTAACTACTATTACTTTTTTTAGACATGCTATGAATGTTTTTTTCACTTTTTGACATGCTATACTATGACTGTTTTTTTCACTTTTCGACATACTATACTATGACTGTTTTTTCATTTTTTACGACATGCTATACTATGACTGTTTTTTCAATTTTTCGACATACTATACTATGACTGTTTTTTCCTTTTTTCGACATGCTATACTATGACTGTTTTTTAAATTTTTCGACATGCTGTCCTATGACTGTTTTTTTAATTTTTCGACATGCTATACTATGACTGTTTTTTCAATTTTTCGACATACTATCCTATGACTGTTTTTTCATTTTTTACGACATGCTATCCTATGACTGTTTTTTAAATTTTTCGACATGCTATCCTATGACTGTTTTTTCATTTTTTACGACATGCTATCCTATGACTGTTTTTTAAATTTTTCGACATACTATACTATGACTTTTTTTTCATTTTTTCGACATACTATACTATGACTTTTTTTCATTTTTTACGACATGCTATACTATGACTTTTTTTTCAATTTTTCGACATGCTATACTATGACAGTTTTTTTCCTTTTTTTCGACATACTATACTATGACTTTTTATAAACATACTATGCCATCTGTTCCCAACTGGTGACCGTGGCTAAGTGGGGTGCAGGGCTGCCCTTCAATCAGAGAGTTGTTGGTTCAATTCCCGGCTCCTGCTCTGCTCATCTCACTTTTCGACATGCTGTACTATGACTGTTTTTTCCTTTTTCGACATACTATACTATGACTTTTTTATTTTTTTTAACATACTATACTATGACTGTTTTTTCATTTTTTCGACATGCTATACTATAACTTTTTATAAACATACTATGCCAGTGGTTCTCAACAGGTGACCGTGGCTAAGTGGAGAACAGGGCTGCCTTTCAATCAGAGGGTCGTTGGTTCAATCCCTGGCTTCTGCTCAGCTAGTCTCATGTTAATGTGTCCTTCGGCAAGACACTTAGCCCAAAACTATTACTACTTTTTTTAGACATACTATGACTGTTGTTTTCACTTTTCGACATACTATACTTTGACTGTTTTTTCCTTTTTTCGACATGCTATACTATGACTGTTTTTTTAATTTTTCCACATGCTATACTATGACTGTTTTTTCAATTTTTCGACATACTATCCTATGACTGTTTTTTCATTTTTTACGACATGCTATCCTATGACTGTTTTTTAAATTTTTCGACATGCTATACTATGACTGTTTTTTCCTTTTTTCGACATGCTATCCTATGACTGTTTTTTTAATTTTTCGACATGCTATACTATGACAGTTTTTTTCCATTTTTTCGACATACTATACTATGACTTTTTTTTCATTTTTTCGACATACTATACTATGACTTTTTTTCATTTTTTACGACATGCTATACTATGACTGTTTTTTTCATTTTTTCGACATGCTATACTATGACAGTTTTTTTCCATTTTTTCGACATACTATACTATGACTTTTTTTTCATTTTTTACGACATGCTATACTATGACTGTTTTTTCAATTTTTTGACATGCTATACTATGACTTTTTTTCCTTTTTTCGACATGCTATCCTATGACTTTTTTTCAATTTTTCGACATACTATACTATGACTGTTTTCGACATGCAAAACTATGACTGTTTTTTCCATTTTTTCGACATACTATACTATGACTTTTTATTAACATACTATGCCAGTGGTTTTGAAATGGTGACCGTGACTAAGTGGGGTGCAGGGCTGCCTTTCAATCAAAGGGTCGTTGGTTCAATTCCCAGCTCCTGCTCTACTAAACTCATATCAATGTGTTCTTCAGCAAGACACTTACCCCAAGCTATTATTACTTTTTTTAGACATACTATGACTGTTGTTTTCACGTTTCGACATGCTATACTATGACTGTTTTTTCCTTCTTTCGACATACTATACGATGACTTTTTTTCCGTTTTTCAACATACTATACTATAACTTTTTTTTTCTTTTTTCAACATACTATACTATGACTATTTTTTTCTTTTTTCAACATACTATACTATGACTATTTTTTAATTTTTTTGACATGCTATACTGTGACTGTTTTTTAATTTTTTTCGACACGCTATACTATGACTTTTTTTATTTTTTTTAACATACTATACTATGACTGTTTTTTCCTTTTTTTGACATGCTATACTATGACTGTTTTTTCAATTTTTCGACATGCTATACTATGACTATTTTTTCCTTTTTTTGACATGCTATACTATGACTGTTTTTTCAATTTTTCGACATGCTATACTATGACTATTTTTTCCTTTTTTTAACATACTATACTATGACTGTTTTTTCCTTTTTTTGACATGCTATACTATGACTGTTTTTTCAATTTTTCGACATGCTATACTATGACTATTTTTTCCTTTTTTTGACATGCTATACTATGACTGTTTTTTCCTTTTTTCGACATGCTATACTATGACTGTTTTTTCCTTTTTTCGACATGCTATACTATGACTGTTTTTTTAACTTTTCGACATGCTATACTATGAATGTTTTTTCAATTTTTCGACATGCTATACTATGACTGTTTTTTCCTTTTTTCGACATGCTATACTATGACTGTTTTTTTAATTTTTCGACATGCTATACTATGAATGTTTTTTCAATTTTTCGACATGCTATACTATGACTGTTTTTTTTCATTTTTTCGACATACTATACTATGACTTTTTATAAACATACTATGCCATCCATTCCCAACTGGTAACCGTGGCTAAGTGGGGTGCAGGGCTGCCTTTCAATCAGAGAGTTGTTGGTTCAATTCCCAGCTCCTCGTTTCATATCAATGTTTCCTTCAGCAAGACACTTACCCCAAGCTACTGTTACTTTTTTTAGACATACTATGACTATTTCTTTTTAATTTTCGACATACTATACTATGACTGTTTTTTCCTTTTTTCACATATGATACTATTCCTGTTTTTTCCTTTTTTCGACATGCTATACTATAACTTTTTATAAACATACTATGCCAGTGATTCTCAACAGGTGACTGTGGCTAAGTGGAGAACAGGGCTGCCTTTCAATCAGAGGGTCGTTGGTTCAATCCCTGGCTCCTGGTTTGCTAGTCTCATGTCAATATGTACTCAGCAAGACATTTAACTACTATTACTTTTTTTAGACATGCTATGAATGTTTTTTTCACTTTTCAACATACTATACTATGACTGTTTTTTCCTTTTTTCGACATGCTATCCTATGACTGTTTTTTAAATTTTTCGACATGCTATACTATCACTGTTTTTTAAATTTTTCGACATACTATACTATGACTGTTTTTTCCTTTTTTCGACATGCTATACTATGACTGTTTTTTTCACTTTTCGACATGCTATACTATTCATCGTAATGAAGCAATAGTACAACAGTTTGGCCCATTGACGTGTTTTCAGTAGTTTTTGGACAACTATGGGATGAAAAAGGATACTGTATTTCAACGCTTGAATGAAATTTGCCAATCAGAAACCTATTAGAATACATCTAGCCATATCCTTTAATGATTCTTTACCTCAGTCGATCACTGGCACTATTGGACTGGGGAAGGAATACCCACCTGACTGAATGTCAGGGAGGACATTGAGGAGGCAAGAGAAGGAGCGAAAAGGTAGAAGGACAAAAAAAAAAAAAAAAAAAAGAAAAAGGGTGGGGGAAACAATTTCATTCCAGGACAATTGGTCATGTGGTCGCTGATCCTTGTCCACCGCACATTCCATCATGGCCCGACATGGCTGACTTGTCACCCTGAGTGACATTCGCAACACTGGCTTACACATAAAGCGCACACATACACAGAGCAATGCATGTGTATCCGCACAAAATTGCTATATATATGTGTGTGTGTGTGTGTGTGTGTGTGTGTGTGTGTGTGTGTGTGTGTGTGTGTGTGTGTGTGTGTGTGTGTGTGTGTGTGTGTGGGCTGTTTTGGTTAAAGCCATATTGATATTTGTCTGCCAGCATCACTATAGCAATAACAATTTCATATCATTACGTTTGCGAGTGTTTAAATGTCACTGTGATGTGGGGGATTCAAGCATGACGTTTTAAATATAAGCTTTCCTTTTAGGTCTAATAAAAAAAGATTTACGGCATATGGCGGCTCAAGTACTGGCATATGCCTTTGTGTAATTTCATTTTTACGGTGCAACGAAGTCTCACATTAAGCAGCTCAAGACTACGCATGACTGTGTGAGGTTCCACACGAGATGCGGCAGCGTTAAGAACTGCACTTCTTCTTTCTGAGACACTGCGGGGCCATCTAGTGGACTAGTTATGCACATAACATTAGAGAGTCAATATAATTTTTATTTTATTTTACACTGTTGCCTACAAACAGGCCGGTTAACTTCAGCAGACTCAAATAACACACAGTCACATGTTACAGCAGCGCTTATCGACACAGACAGGAAGTGTAATTATGTCGGTCGTGTTGCTCTCCCCCCCTATGTGGAAGAAGTCTGTGGAAACTGTATGAAATCTGAGGTTATTGTTTCAGTTCAGCTCAGTTTGTTTAATTTGGTCATTAACGGTTAATCCATTCATAGAAGACTAGTTGCATATTCTCACACAGCCAACATGCTTGAAGCTGGTTCAGACTTTCATGGCCTATTACAACAAATGGAAGTTACAGCTTTTTGACAATTTGACAAATAGGCAGGGACAGAATGTCTCCCAATCACACATCAATATGCATGCAAAACACATGCGCACACTGAGACATAAGTACAAACTGACATGCGTGTGTTTAAGCGCGCACACACAGTTTATCTATCATTTACAAAAGATTTGATTTTGTTTTTTTCCTTTATTTGCAGTTGATCTTTTGGTTCTAAATCCTGAAAAGGTGTGAATACATGGTCTATATATATTTTGTAACTGTTCAAATATTTGGTATTCACCCACAATAAAATACTCTGTTTATATATATTTTTCTTTTGTTATTTTGAAATGATTAGAAGTGACCAAAATATTAAAAACAGTTATGAAAATGAGTTTGTCAATAAGGCATTTTGAACACAACCATTCATTGTCAGATCGAAGATTCTTAAGTGGACCACCAATACACACACACACACACACACACACACCAACACTGTGCATACACAGCACACAACACACATCAACTGTGTTGGAGTGTTTCAAACAATAATTAACGACAAAATAACCAGACAAATAGGATTTCAGCCACTTGTACATTGATAAAGTGCTAAAATAAAATTGTGTACAGCTTTGACATGCCCCTAGTGAAAAACAAAAATGCATGAATAAAACGCTGAAGTAGTTAATCAAAAAGAGAAATCAATAATACATATGTCCAAATTGCATAGCCAAAGCTGGCACAGTGCAGCGTGACTCAAACCTGACTTAACGGCCCTCATTCACAGCGTCACTCAGCACACGTTACCATGCGATTACACTTTATGTCTCTGCTTGACATCAGTCAGATTGTCCAGGAATTGATTTTTTTTTTTTTTTTTTCCCCATAACATTTTATGCATGTATGTTCGTTTGAATGTATGCGAGCGTTTGCATGATTGTATTGTTTACTTAAATACTTTTAAGTTAATTCCTTTAGTCTCTGTTGGCAAAGCAAGCTCCCACATGCAGCATTCATTCTCATGGAGTCCTGGTGGACCTTTGTTATTAGAACCTCACAGCGAACTGTCCTATATGGGGTACAGCCTCCGGCTCCGCCCATCGCCGCCGTCTCCACTGTGAGTTACTGAGAGAGCAGAGAGACAAACAAAGAGGGAGAGAAGAAGAGAATGAGATAGGAGGAGCGCTGAGAGGAGAACAGCAAAGCTGAATGAATGAATGAACTGTGCACCTACTGTCTCACTCTCCCCGTCTGAGCCCCTCCTGGACTCTGAGCTGTAGTGCAGAGGAGAGTACACCCAGCCCCGATCCTCCTGAGTCTGCTGTTACCGAACACAGGCAGCAGAGGGCAGCAGAGGAGGAAGAGAGGAGATAAGAGCAGAGAAATGAGAGGAGAGCAGGGGACAGAATAATCAATTAAAAAGACATTCCCCAACACACACTGCATGGTTTACTGCAGCCTGGGACAATGTAGCATTTTGGGGGCACCGAGATGCTCACGGTCAGCTTATGATTACTGTTTAAAAAGACAATTTGCAAAGGAAAATCTACAGGGTCTCAGTTAGAAGGGGTGATGTACTCTGGATAAAATAATTGAAACCATGTTTTCAGGGGCTTTAAAATGTAAAAAAAAAAAAGAATTCATCTTAATAAACAGCTGATTTCCAGTGTCAGAAAGGAAGATGTCATCCTAGCAAAGCACTGACAACATGAATCTCTGCACCCGAGTGCTACAGGCCGAAAGCTCGATGGATCTCTTAAAGCGCAAAGCCACTACAAGCTAGCTACAGTTAAGTAACTGCAGGTGAAAGATCCTCCAAGGATTAAATCGCCGTTGCAAAAAACAATGCATGCTCCATTCAAATGCACGTGACGGCCCTTCAGAAGCTGGAGTTATTCATATGCAATGTCTAATTTTTGCAGCCTTTCGACACTAAATAAAGTTGTGCTTGTGACCAGCGATGCCACGGTGCGGGGAACAAAGGACTCTAACTAGTTCGGTGGTGACTTACATTGTAACTCAAGCTAGAGTTTAGCTTACGACGGCCAAGAACAGGGGAGTACACCCAATATCTGCCATCTGCATACTGATGGATGGATGGACACACACACACACACACACATGAAAATGAACACACAAATGCATAAATGGTGTGTGCACAGGAAAAAATGAAGAAAAATGAATGAATTGTTAAGACAGCGGAGGAGAACTATGAGCGAAGACGTGAGAAGCAGTTGTGATCGAGGAGAGAGAGAGAGAGAAAAGAAAGTGGAAAATGGAGAATGAATGTAAAATTAAACAAGAGAGAGATGATTGTGGAGGGCTGTGCATGACGCTGACATGATGCATGAATGCAGAATATAGATCTAAAAACATCATGCTGTGCAGCAGAGACAAACCTAGAGTGTTATACAAAAGCGTGAACTATGACCAGCGGCAGCCTCGTGCTTTGGATGAAAGCACTTTGGACAGCCGAGAGCAGCCCCATAGTACGTGCACGCTGCAACCCCCACACACACACACACACACACACACACACACACACACACACACACACACACACACACACCCTCCCTTCCTCCCCCCCACCCCCTCACCATCATAACTCTATCACGCTGTCCTGACTGAGCCACTGCGAGAGACCCAGTAGATCAAAGAAAAGCAAGGAGAAGGGAAATTATCTTTACTCTCTGGAAGAGAGACTGTCAACAAAACCAAACCAAAGACAGCTTCCTCCAATTCACTGAGCAGTTCAATACGAACGTGCACCGATGCAGCACTGACATTAGCTACCGGGGACTTACAAAGTAGATGTCAGACACCTGCACCTCTCCATCCAACGAGTTGTGGCTGCTGGACACGGACAGCTGATTGCACGGTGTTCGCAGCGCCTGCTGAGGCACCTGGGGGCTTGCAGGGTGGGAGGAGGGAGGGGTCGAGGGGAGATGGTGAGAAGGGCTCTGGGCGGAGGAGTGAGAGGATGCAGGGCAGATGGGGGAAAATGCCGAGCCGGGCGGGAGGGCGGAGGCGTTTGGGGCTGAAGTGAGAAGTTTGGATTGAGCAGCTGAAGGAGAGATGGGAGAAGAAAGAGTGGAAGTCTGAGCGGCGGCGACGGCGGGAGAGGTGAGTGGTTTGGTGGATGGACAGATGGATGAAGCAAGCGTGGAGGATGACTGGCTAGCTGACGGAGCGGCGGAGGAAGGAGACGCAAAGGAAGAAGGAAGGGTGGAGGAGGAATACGCTGATGGACTAAGAGAGGGAGGGGTGGACGAGGCAGTGGCGTGCAGCTGGTGATCAGGTGACGGGTGGCTGGGAGAGGCCAGTTCTGTCATCTGTGTGAGCTCAGTGCTCTTTGGGATGTCACTGTATGAAACAGAGAGAACAACGTTAACATACCGTGTATACGCTGTGAACGCTGTACTACGGTATCGTTGTATTCGTGCGTACCTGAGCTCCACCTCCACTGTGATGGTGTCCTGCTTCTCCCCATGAATCTCAACCACCTCTCTCTGGACCCTGAAAGAACACGGGACAAAAAGACGGGTGTTGAAATCAGTAGGGACGGCGCACACACACAGTACGAAATATCGTCATTATCGATGCATCGTCGCATATTCGTGCGATTATTCTCACCTGGCCACACTTGGGGAAAGCATTTGCCTCCTGTAGCGTGGGTGCTCCGGTGTGTCGAAGGGGGTTGTGGGTAAGGAGTTGTTGGAGGAGAGAGTGGTGGCGATAGAAGCTGTGGTAGCGTCTTCAAAGGAAGGAGGAGTGCAGGGTGGCTCTCTCCCTGACGGGCGAAATCAACCAAGATGATCATTAAATACAAGAAATTAAAATATACTATGAATTGAATAAACAACCTAAGTATGTCTGTTTTATCATCCTAGACAGGTTTACTAGAAGTGAACTACCGTTGTCCTCCAGCAGGGGGAAGCTGCGATCTCCTCGTAGGTTCTCCAAGTTGTCCAGGTTCTCCTGCCTCTCATCACTCAGAGAGGGACGGTTCTCGCCCGAACCCGAACCCGTTCCCGCGCTGGACTTGGACATGGACAGAGCCCCTCGTCCTCTCTTAGATGGAGACGACCGCAACGCTGTGAAAAAAGCAAAGGGGGGGGGGTTTACATTTGCTCTCATTCCAAAGAGTGCAGCATTCCTGTAATTAAACTAAACATCTATGCCTTATTGGCATCGCTGTCATCGAACACAACACACTGCAGGGATGTGGCTCATGCGCATTTGTGAACTCACAGCTGCTCTTCTTGAAGACGACGGTGTTGCAGAACTTGTAGAACCTCTCAGCGTAGAAACTGGGTCTGTGAACTGACACCGTGTCCTGTGGGACAATAAAAAAAAAAAAAGACTTTAATTATTCATACATAATGCCATCAACGTGCTAAACGCATTACATAAAAGACATAGTGACAAAATAAGGTACATTTTGTTTGTATAAAAAAATATAATTTGGTGAGGTTTGTTTTGTTTGGATACAGACTATTCTATTACATTACATTATATTATATTATATAAGAGTTATGTGAAAGCTACGCACCCCGTCATGGATGAGGGACTTCCAAGAGTGCTCCAGTTTCTTGATCATTCTGTCAGACAAGACAATTGAATTATTCAGTTAAACTCAATCCGTGACTCACTGCGGTTACCTGGCAGCTCTGCGTCAGAGGCCACACCCACTCACAGTGTGGGCGACGCAAAGATCCGTTTTAAAAGACGGGGGTTTTATGATAGGCACCACACACACATTTAAACACATTTTAACTATAAGTCATTATAGTTTGCTGCATGAGGTAACACAATGGTGGCTGAGCCTATGTCTCACTGATGAAAGTATTGTAATATAAATATATATTTGTAGTATTATGAACTAGGTGTCTGCGGCGACGTTCCCTCCTTTGGTAAAAAACACAATAAATGAAACTTTGCACATCATTCTGAGAAGTATTTGTTAATATGGAATTTTCGTATGCAGCCAAAGACTCTGCTAGACTCAAAGCACAATTCTTTCTTTTCAATCAAATAAAAATTCTAAATCAACCAAGACTGAAATCTTAGGGATTACCACTTTAATAGCTGTTATGCGTCTCCTCCATTAGCATTTGATTAAAAACAGTCTGACAAGTCTGGGATTGGTTTTTTTTGTCCCCTTATGATCTCACTCCATCTTTTAATATTCCTCGCAGACACATAATGCCTGGATTACCGTCTGCCTGAAACTAATCATTTCCTGACTTTGAAGCCAGAGGGAAAAAAAAAAATCCTCATTTGAGGTGTCTCTCCCGAAAAACCCCGATGAAGGGCAGACTGATTACGAGAGCGACGTTACACAGCATGTCAGACTGAGGGAGGCAGCAGAGGTTCAGGGTGAAGACATCCGACACTGTGGGGAACTCTGAACGCTTTCTCTGTGCAGGAAGAAAAGCATCACTTTTCAGTTTGGAGTTTTTAACAACCTTGTAAATGTCCTCGTAAACCTTTTTTGAGTTCACAGGAACTCTTCCCAGTTGGAAACTCATTTTTGCAGATTATTCCAACGCCATATGAATGCAGCACAACTGCCCTATCTTGCAATAACGCGCGTTCAAACGAACCAACCGCTCCCACCGCTGCATGTGTTCACACGGCACCTTTCAGCGTCTGATGGCTTTTCGTTTGTACGCCTACCTGTAGGACTGCAGGATGTCAATGATTCCGATGAAGAGCAGGAGGCGCTCTCCTTTACTACCCACCGCTGGAATCCCCCCCATACTGCAGACAGACAGGAGAACAGGAACACCGTTTGTAAACGTAACGTGGCGATAAAGAAGGGCGTAACAGGTGAAAGGTGATAGATGGTGGCTAACGTGTCGTCGTGGTCCAGCGTGTCCCTGCATGTGGAGCCTCCCTGAATGGACTCCATGGCGGTGGAATACAAGGCCTTCTGAGCGGCGCGCCTCTTTTCGTCCCCGCCTCCGGCAGGTGAACCCTGAGACTGGTGCTCTCGCTTGGCTTGGCTTTTGTTGTGGACCCCCAGCAGCAAACTGTAGTCCATAATCTTAAAACTTTCCAGAACCTGACGTGAAACATACACACGATAATCCAAAAAAAAATGACATAATTATATTCTTCAAGCTTCAAATGTTGCTACTTTCTCTCCCCTCTCCTCAACTACTGAGCATCATGTGTAGTGGTCTGTTAAAATAACGCTCTTCGTTTCTCACCAGACAGTCTCTCTGCAGCGTTTTGACCAGAGCGCTGTACGTGTCCTGGTCCAGAGTGAGGCCTTCCGGAACGTCATTCAGAAAGTCCAGGTCTTTAAAAGTGGGTTTGGACTTCTCTCGTTCCTTCTTGGACGCCCGCCTCTTGTACGTGGAACCCTTTAGGTCAAACTTGAGGTGCATGCGTACGGAGCGTGGTAGAATATTGTTCATCACAACGACTCTGATGTTCTTGCCGCCGCACTGGACGCAGTAGAGGCCAAAAAACTTTGGCAGCAGAGTACGGGGGTTCTGGTTCAAGTTCTGGAGATGTGGGTAGAGACGGGGAGAATTCAATTATTAAAGGCATTTAGTTTCTTGTGTTTCAGCCTCAGTACCATGCACCTGGAGGACAAGCCTCAGCCTACTCGTGTGCGTCTCCACTAGTCGCACGCTGAACCTATTAAGGAGTACTTAGCCCACAGGTCTCGGTCGGGTGCAACCTCCGCCCTTATATCTATTACAAAGTCATCTGCTGGCGTCACTGCTGACCGGGGACAACACCGGGGGGGGGGTAGGATAAAGAGGATCAAGATGAGACCAGAAGTTTCAGGTGCTGCGCAGCTCTTAAGCATTTCCACATGTACACAAACATCCATCACTCCAAAAATCGCAGAATAGACACAAACAAATGTGTCTATACTACACATGTACACACAGTACGCAATATACCATTGAAAACTATTTGGAAACGGCGATTGCGTTGGTTCCGATGAGGGAGGGGCTCGGCTCCGACTCACCATGTAGTATCCAGGAAGCAGCTTCTGGAGAAACTCCGCCTCTTTGTGCTGAACAGTTTTGATGATGAACTCGTCGTCGCGGGTCACATAGAAGATGGAGCCGCTGGCTCCTGGGTTTGTCAGCTCGATCAGTGGCTCGTTACATATGGAATACTAAGAGGAGCACAGATCTGAATCACATTACAGTCATGGAAGCAGACTTTATCCATTTCTAAGGAGCCGTTGTCCGCTTGGTAAAGGTCTTTGAAAATGTGATTTTAGGTCAGATGTTTGTTTAATGAGAGTTTGTAATTTCATCCTAGCTTTAGCACTTCATGGCTCCTGCAGGGCTGCATAGCACTGTTGAAGTCCAAGGATCCAACAGAGCTTCCAAGTAATCGAATCCATCCACCCACTCATTGCTCAACAGCAGCAAAAAAAAAAAAAAAAAAAAAGAGGAACTTTTTGTTTCAAAGGGCAAGTGTGTAAAGTACAAAAAAAAAAAGGCGTAATGGGTGTGAGTGCAAACAATTACACATCTAGGAGTGTAAACTGTACAGTATGACTTTCACGCCTTTCTGCAGTCTTAGTGTCTGCAGTGAAGTTAACTGTGGAAATGTCACTTTCACCCACTTCTTCTTCTACTAGCAAGACTTAAACTGAAGCGAACGATGAAGCAGCTCAGCAATATTTATTTTACAGTGATGTGGAGTAATTAAGACTTAATAATAACAATCAACTCGTTCTAAAGAAGTTGGTTAGAGCCATTGCTTAAAGTTATGTGCGATTTTTCTTTTGTTTATGTGTATTTTATTCAAATAAACATGCGATGCACAAACAAAAAATATGAAATATTAGTAGATCTTTCTTTGTGTGATCATAGAACATCGTAATAGAAAGTACTGTTGGCAGTATGTAACACCCACCTACACCGCGTCAGTATGGCTCTGGGACCAGCTGACCGGTTCAATGATAATAATATGACCATTGAGAAGACGTTCCGAGGCAAATAATTATGTACGACGTGTAAATATTAACTCCACTGCTGATGCTCCGTATAACAGAAAACACTGCAGTTGCACAGCTCATTAAGACATCAGACAAAACTCACCAGGTAGTCATCTGGTCGGATCCCAAACAGCTCTCGGAAGTAGCGGAAGGCCACGGGGGCGTAGGTCTTAAACCTAAAGTCTGGGTAGTGGTGGGCTGGAGTGAGGTTGCTGCCTTCACTGCATGGAGCAAGGTGGAGCAAGGTGGAGCAAGACGGGACGGATTAAAGTAGATAGAAAAGGTGTATTAGAGACGTGCCACACACACTCGCCCTCACAGGAACGCACCTGGGGAAGAAGATGCTTTCCACCACGTAGAAGTCCTGCATCAGCACGTCTCTCTCGGGCTTGGAGCTGAGGTTGCCTACGGTGTATCCGATACCCAGCTGGATGGACCCTTGCAAGGCAGAGGAGGTAGTCTGCGGAGGCGGAGAACAGAGAAAAGAACAACAGAGCGGCGTTGCCTTCAGGCGTGGGCGGAACGTGGTTGATGAAATCGTGACGCCAAGCAAACCCACGAAAAGTATTTGTGGCAAAAGATCAAGAAAAGAGAGACAGATGAAGAGGAGGGGCGACCTTCTTGTATGTCGTCTCTCCAGAGGCGTCCACCCTCCTGTGGCCGATCTTTTTCTCATTGGCGAGGCCGACTCCGAACGGGGACGGCATCTGTTGTGAGGAGAGAGAGAGAGAAGGGGGGGGGGGGGAACGCAAATGCATACGTGATAGAGGTTCTGCATGTATTGTGCACAATCAGTACAGATGAAAGAAGAGATAAGAGGAGACAGGGACAGGGACAGGTGAGACAGACGGGCGTGAAGTAGCCTCTCACCTCTGTGATCTGCGCCTTCTTGGCTGAATCTGTGGACAGAGACGGAGACAAGCGTCCACATCAGTACAAAATATTTAGCCTGATTAAGCAAAAGGAAAAAGCTTGGTGCTCAGGCTACTCGTTTTATGACATTGTTTGTTTAATGATACATTTGTTGCACCAGATACAGCTAAAAATGGAACCTAATTATGTTCCAAATCAAAATTGGCGGTCGACTCACCAGCAGAGGAGTTCAGTGCCTACAGGTTGTTTTCTAATCCAGAAAAGACATGCAGCGAAACCCCTGGCAAAACCAGAACCACCACGGCAGAGAGCGGTCGGCGTTCTCTATTCGTGAGATCGGTGAGATTTGCACCGGGAAGGTAAAATCTCTATTGGATTGCGACTTCCTCCCTAATCTGAGTTCTGTCATTGGCTAGAATCTCCAGGTCACATCGTCGGGCCAATCAGGCGTGAGGATTAGGAAGACTCTTTCCCACTTAAGTGAAGGACGAGACCGGGCCCTGTGTGTGTGTGTGTGTGTGTGTGTGTGTGTGTGTGTGTGTGTGTGTGTGTGTGTGTGTGTGTGTGTGTGTGTGTGTGTGTGTGTGTGTGTGTGTGTGTGTGTGTGTGTGTGTGTGTGTGTGTGAGAGAGACGCAGAGAGACAGAGCAGGAAGGAAGGAAGTGAATGTGAAAAGAGTCAAATAAACAAACAAACTAAACGGTTTACATCATTGGGCTAAATTTCAGGTCGTGTGAGGTTGAAGATTAAGGAAGTGCAGCTGACAGAGGCCGGATAATGAATCTTTAAGCCACGTTAAAGTACAGCACCCACTGCAGCGGAGCACAGTGACAGTGTCACACAGAGTAGAACGGTTTGTTGTTTCAGGTCACCACGGGCAAACAAAGTGAAAGAACCATAACACGGAAATGCAGCATATTTTATAAAAGAAATCCTAATAACAGAGAGTTAGTATGGAGCCATATCGACCACTGATCTTACTCTTTAGCTGGTTTACAATGGCAACAGATTTAGACTCTCTCTGTGTGTCTCTCTCTCTCTCTCTCTGTGTCTGTGTGTCTCTCTCTGTCTCTGTTTGTCTCTCGTCTCTCTCTCTGTCTGTCTCTCTCTCTTTCTCTCTGTGTGTCTCTCTCTCTTTTCCCCTCTCTCTGT
>NW_027176964.1:16354961-16358308 GCF_023349555.1 Cebidichthys violaceus
TCGCCGGTCGGTGGACCACCTAAAATGACGGGGCTATTTGACCGACCGAGGACGCTAAATGTAGAAGACATACGAACCGGTGTCCCCCAGGTCGAGCTGCAGACAGAGGCTGGCGGCGGCTTCCTCGCCACTCGTCCTCCCGTCATCCTCGGTTTGCGCAGTCCTCCCGTCCATCTCCCCGACGTTTGTCCTTCCTCAGCGAGAACACGACGAGGCGGCGCGCGCTTCGAAACGATGCAGCAATCCCGTCATGTCACGCTTCTTCGGCGTGCACTGCCACAATTACATCGTTTTTTTTCCACGATGCATGTCGCCGAGTATTGTGGTAGTCGTAGGGACGCTGCTGATCACCGCCGCCGCTACTGAGCGTCATCGCTCTCACGCAACGGATGATGCGCGAGCCGCTGCTTCATCATCATCATCCCCAAAACCGAGGAAAGTAACGTTAGACGGCGACGAGAGACCTCTGACATGTTAAACTGAAGGAACATTTAATACGGTTCTGCATCTAATGGGGACGACCACCAGCACGGGATCCCATATTAGAGGATTTTTTTTTTTTAATAAATATATATATATATATATATATATCATATTTGTATCTTTTATTATTTTATTTCTTAGTTTATTCTTTACGTATCCAACTGTCTCACTGAGCCCTCTGTTGTTATTTTTGCTGCTTTTAGAATATATGGGGGGAAAAAAAGTCATGACAACAAAATAACCACAAAGTTAATGAGAGTTTTTTTATCAAGTTGTTTTGGAACACTTCCTATTAATTGAATCTTATTAATTACTAGTATAACCATTTCAGAGCACTGGTGAGCTTAACATAAACAAAGTTGACATTTGTGAAGAGGCAAGTTTACCACTAAAATACAGATTTTCCAATAATACAGTACATGAATAACTTATTAATATTTACTTTGAGGTATCTACAATTACAGTAATCAAGGGAATTTAGCAGGATACTTGTAAAACTTACTGTAAATATACATAAAAAACCCAAAATTGTGCATTTAGACAATTCTACATGTCAATCCAAATAAATGTAATGAAGCGATTTATGTATTTGGCACAATAAAGCTTTACTAAGGACGGAAAACAAGAGAACGCATTTCTACCAACACTAATTAAAACCTTGCATATTTCACTCTCACACACACACACACACACACACACACACACACACACACACAATGTCCTGGACAGCATTTATTTTCCAATTTCATCACATGACAAGTCATGACCTCCAGATACAATAACGGAACCTTCGGTAAGTTAAGTGCAAATAAATATTATTATCAGTTGCTTTTCAGAAATCTAATATACATGTATGGCATCTTATGTCCTTACATTGAATGGACATTGACGCAGGAACAAACTTGTCACTTAACATTAAGGAAGAACCACATGGTATTCGTATGCAGTAAGATGTGAGGAGTCTCTGCTTCTCATAAGTAATGAGCGTCCTCTCATACGGTCTAGTGGGTCTGGGGTGGGTGGGTGGGTGGGTGTGTTCTGGGGGTTAGCTGCACGCTGCGGATCATCAGGCCTGCCCTTCCCAATGCTGGGTTTACAGACAGGCCGTCACTGGTCCAGACACACACACACACACACACACACACACCAATACCCTTAAGTCCATGGGAGAGGTCAAAAGTCAAACGAACACAGTATTACAGGTACGCAGGCAGGTCCTTCTCCACCACCTGCAAGGAGAAATCAGCCAACATTTCACCAGTGCAGCACCATTCTGTTCACTACAAATATGAATCACATATGGATAAAAATTTAAAAAAAAAAAGACACTTTGGAGGCACAATGCAACAAACTCCAATAGGTTGAGATTAACAAAGCTCTAATGAAATGAAAGTAGAACTATTATCTGCACCGCCGTCATGAGAAAGTTGACTCATTCACAGAAACATAATTATAAACAAAGCGTGCCACTTACGCTGGGATCATCCGTCGGCCCGTACCTCTTCACCACTTGTCCTTCTTTATTAATCAGAAACTGTTGAGGAATAAGGCATTCAAAGATTACCTTTTTGACTGTATTTTTCATTTTTTTGACTGAAGATGCTTCTCTGAAAAAGAAGGGACATTGCCCACTAGAACATTACCTTTGTGAAGTTCCACTTGATGCCACTGTAGAGAGGGAAACAACAATGTTACATGACAAACTGCCGTTTCAGCCTTCATGGAGCACAGCCGTTTCCAGGGAGGACAGATATTTAATTTATAGATTAACGTCACAAACTACTCCTGCAGCTGATCTGCGTCTCCGCTCTGAGCCTACATGGCGTGAATGTTTTATACTTCAGACATCTGGTCTCAAGACGAACGCCGTTTGTTCAGACTTATGAGTACATTAAAAGGGTACTTTAGTTTGGTACAGCAGCATGTAAGCGCTGGACTGATTTAAATACCCTGTTCAACACGAGCTCACAGTTAAACGCTGTAATGAGACGACCGTGATTCAACGTCACCCCAGCCGAAGCAGAGGAGACACAAAAAGAGGAAGAAAGCGATGGAGCAATAGAAACTGAACAGGATGCATTTGACACACTGTCCCCATTTCAGGGCAGATGTAGAAATTCAAAACACTATATTCTTGTGAAAGATATATATTTTACAATATAACAACTATATCAAAACACACTTTGTTTCTAGAGATTGTCTGCGGCTGCTATTGCTCTCTAAGACATTGTTTCTACTGACATGGGTCCTATTGTTCAGCCACCAAGTCCCCATTTAAGTTATGGTTACATGTTAATCACCAAAATAACTGCTGAGATATGAGAGACAAGCTTTACAAACCTGTTAAAAGTAGGGATGAAATTAATAATGTATTTTTAAAAATCACATCCCGTCATAACATGCACTGATTTGCCAATTTTCCTTTTTTTTCCCTCCCCTTTCTGTACAAAATAATCAATTTATTCGTCTTTTCACGGCAAAATCCAATCATCCGAAGAACAGAACACACTTACTTTCCCAGGAGTCCCTTGCCTTTGGGCTGCGCCTTCATCCACTTCCACAGAGGGTGAGCCACGTCTCCATTCACATCAATCTTACTGAAGAGGTCAAACTCAGCGTTGTAACCTTTGGCGAACTCCTTAATCTCTGCATCAGTCCCCGCTTGATCCCACCAAAACAAAAAAAGAAAGTCACGTTAGAACATTTGAAGTTATGAATATAAACCCGTGTCGTCGTCAGTTCAGCCTCGTTACCTGTCCTCCAAACTGGTTGCACGGGAAGCCCATGATGCGTAAACCTTGCTCAGCGTAGGAGGCGTGCATTCCCGCGAGCTGAGTGTAGTTCACCTTGGTCTTCCCTCATTT
>NW_027176964.1:16358408-16378408 GCF_023349555.1 Cebidichthys violaceus
ATTTGACCGTTACACCACATTTAAAAATAGAAACGCTTTACTCGACCTACAGTTCGTCACACAGGCAGAAGCGGATCGATGTAGTTATTTATTGTTTTTACCCACGGCACACATTAAGAGACAGACGTATCGTATCATGCTCTACGCACTTACCATACTTCTCTGTAGTCCTCTGCTCCCTAACAGACCTAACAACACTGTCGGTCTGCAGAGGACCCTCATCGCGAACGATCACCCTTATCACGTGATCTGTAACCACGCCCACTGGAGGACTTTTTTTTTCCTTTGGCCACACACAAAGTTGTGAACCCCACCTTTGACACCTTCTGGGGGTTAATTAGTAAGCAAACAGTTGCTTATTTACACATCCAGAAGTTACAGGACGACAATATCTTCCATTTGAGTCGTGCTTGTGTCCCAGTGAGTGAGACTGAGTGTGATGTTCACCCACTCACTGGGAGCAATCGTGTGATAGAATTACATGGGGAATATGATATTTTGACTTCTTGCCCAGACATGTCTGTGCAGCAGGTAAAGAGGCAGCTCCCTTGGAGACTTTGGACGGCGGGCGTGCACGCACTCGTGACTCAACCCGAGCTATCATCTTCTTCACAAACCATGCAGATAAAAGTGGTGTGGCCGATGAAGATTTGAGGTTTAAGTGACACTGAGTGTTTTTCTATTTCCAATAAACACAACTATTTACATGGAGTAATGTGTGGAATATGTTGATATTGAAGGTAAAACAAACCAAAAATCCGAGAAACGTCAAGGGAAGGACGCACAGTGAGACCGAATTGAATGTGTTTATTCTCTCTATCTACCAGGAATTGGGTACATATATATATATATATATAAATATGGAACATACAGGAATAGTACTGCTGACATGTACATAAACAGTCTAGAATAAGTTACTCACCAGGAATACACGTGCAAAAATGATGCTTGATTATTCCTTTTTTATATTCTTAATTTCTGTCTAAAGGTTGAAGATACTGTGAAGTACTAATGTGTCAAAGTTAAGAAACTATACATTCACTCTGCTGCATCCCCTCTCTGTTTGAAATCAGTCGTTAAAGCTGTAGTTGTATTCTTGTTCCAACAGATGGCGCTATCTAACTACAGGAAAGATTGGCGTCTTTGTGCGCAGCGTGACAGTAGTTTTGCGATAGAAGGGTGAAATTGGGATTTTCGAAAAGATGCATGATGCAGAGAGTAGGTTTTGAAAAGAGGATGATGGATCAGGAGTTTCGTCTGCATGAGAGCCGTAACAAGTTAAACCAGTCTGGCGGATTTGGATGTGCTATTCTTACACACAAGTTTATTCAAATCCACATTCAAATTTTGTTGTTCTTTTTACTGCACATAAATTAGGCCGAGGACTAATTTATTTTCTTGTCCTGTGACGTTGCTTTGAAATAGGCTCCAGGGATGTGACGTCAGCCGCAATTAAAGTCCCCATGAAACAGCATTTCAGCTTCTTTAATTGAATGTATTCCCTGCTGGACTGCATATTGGAATGAAACCTAACACACAAAGGAATCAGTCAAACGTGTAGAACACACAGTTATTAGTTGGCACACATACTGCAGTAAGGCAAGTTTATTTACAACATGTTTATGTATTTATGAAGTGCAAAGTATCACATCAGGTCAAGGAAGTATAAAGTCCTGGACTTATCGCAGTTGTTGTTCATGATGTAAATGTTACCACTAATGAAAGAAGACTTTAACGTATGATTTTAGTAATATCGGACGAAAGGACTTAGAAATATGAATCTTATGATACATTTTGTTTCAGGAAAGCAGACAACCAAAATCACAAAAGGCAGTTGTTTAACATTCTTTAAGATTAATATTCCAATGTATTTTTAACATAAAAGACATATAAAGAAACCCAGGTTCTATCAGGGGATACCATCTCTTTATTTCGAGTGACCTTATTTGCAATGAGATGACAATATGGTGATAAGACGGTGATACGCATGGGTTTATTCAGCTCGGTTTTACATGCCAGAACACCCCATCATTGCTGAGATTTACAAAATGTCACTTAACCACACGGACATGGCGCACTGCACTGCACCGTCTGGATCACGAGGGCCAACTACTGCCCGGGATAATTAGAAAGGAAGCTGCGTGTGAACTAATTGTTGGTGGAAGCAGTGGGTTGTCTGTCCAACACGCACACGTGCATGCTGGCATGCGCAGTTAGTGCGCTTGGTAATAAGAGGCTTTTAATGGGGTTTGACAAAAACATAGAAACTGCCACAGGTTTCCACCTGAAGCATCCAGTTCAAAGCCCCTAATTAAACACCTCACACGCAGCCAATTAAAACTCAAATGAAAGGAGTTCTACCGTAAAAGACAACCGGACAATCAATGCGGGGTGGGGTGTGTGTGTGTGTGTGTGTGTGTGTGTGTGTGTGTGTGTGTGTGTGTGTGTTGTGTGGAGGAGTAAGAGGAACACGCTGTAATTAGTGGCCCTGGCTCCACTGTCAAAGCGTATGTATAATAAATAATACAGTCGAGTTTTGTTATGCATGAGTTTTTTCCCCACTTTGCTCTCCTGAAATCGTACTTAATTCATTTAATTTGACTTACTCCATACGAACTGTGCAGATCACCTCTTTTTGATTCTACTACATCGTGAAACCCTGAAATAATGTTGAATGTATGTATGCACCTGTTGCACACACACACATAAATGCGCATGTGTGCAGACTCAATCCATTGCTGCATGACACACAAATATCCCAACAACTCTTCAACAGGCCTGATATCAGTAAAAAAAAAAAAAACCTCCATGAGTTGTGCTTGTTTGTTTGTTTGTTTGTTCGTTGACTTTACCAAAAGCTCACGGGACGCAATTTAATGAACAGCTCCCATCTGAGACAGAAGTGGGCAGCGAGCTGACAGCTGTTAAATGTCAAAAATGTCAAACATCACTTCATGCACACCAGAAGCAAAAGTAGGAGATTTATGTACTACTAGCTGTTATTATATATGTACAAAAGGCTGAGAGTGTTCCTGTTGTTGTTCCATCCGCACACAGAAAGTCTGCATGACGTGGTTACCTCTGTATTACTGATTAATTGCTGCACATTTATCACGCTGTAATGGATGGAGCAGCTTTATTGTTTATTGTTATTTTTATTTTTTTTTGCCATCAAAGAGTTCTGCTGGGTCATAAGAGAGCCAGTTAACCCGGCCTAAATGATGAGAAATCGTATTTGTGGACACGCGGGCTCTAATGAATAGGAACAGATGGAAAACACAGAAAAACGAACAAGTTTCATATTAAAAGAAAAAAAAAAAAAAAAAAAAAAACAGTTGCCTAGGAACAACCTCTGCTAAACCTGACTCCGCGACCACCCCCACCCCTACAACACATACACGCACATACGGCGATATGTGCACCATGGGAGATAAGATCAGATGCTTCAAGAAAAGTTAGGGTTATTTCTCTCTGTTACTAAGCAACAAGTTGGCTGTTTTTCTAAGCCTTCGCCTGTCGGCTCTGCTGGAGATTAATAGTCAGAGACAGAAATTAAGTTGACCACAAAAAAAAACTTCAGCGATTTCTCGAAAGTTTTCTTCAGACTTCGCAGCGGAGTTAAAATTGGCGTCACCTGGGTTGACCCCCCCCACCGGCAGTTAAAAAAGAAGATTCGTTCATTTCAGGACAACATGCTCTGTGACGTGCTCTACGTTCTGCTGATTACGTTGCAGTAGCACTTCATTTGAATCGCAGATCACTTGTACACAGATACATTTAAGCATTAAATTTTCAGGTTTTTACTGTAGTCGTTGAACGTGACGTATAGAATCAACTCTGACGTTCCATCAAATCATATTTTAGATGTTCCGTTTGACCTGCAGGGTTATAACAGATGTGCTGTATGAGGAGCCTACGTATGCATGCTATCTATGCCCTGAGACGCATATCAGGATGGTTTCCATATCACTCACACATCAAAATCAAATCAGGATCATGCTGCAGAGCGCCACTGATCTGAACACCTCCACCGCATTGTTGCATGTTTTTAGACTAATGAAAACAGATGGCAACCTATATTTGCATTGGCAGAGAATCTTTTACGTTTAACCCTCGCACTCTGAGGGGCCTGGTTGGCAAGGCAACAGATTCTGCAGTCTGTTTCCCATGACTGCGTCTCAATAGTCCAGATCACCCTTCTCATCCCTCTATCTTCCTTGAGTAACAGGAGTAAGACCAGGCAGGCGCTCCGCGTGTTCAAAGCCTCGCTGTTATGCTGACAGGCAGCTCCCTGCACCCATCCCTGGGATCCATCCCCGAGATCAATGTAACACGACCTGCTTGTTACCATTTGAGCCTTAAATGAATCAAACTTTACATTTGAGCGTATAGTTAGATCACTTTAAACATATTTCCAAAGATGTCGTTTCTTTAAACACTTATTCCAAATCATCAGTGGGGTAAAAACGCAACCTCTTACATATCATGTTTAGATGTGCAGTTGCATCGCTTTGGTCGTTTCCAATTTTTCCGTTAAACCGAAGGATTAAGTATTCCTTTATGAGTTGAGAAAATTACTTCTCAAGCTACATAATCCGTTTGAAAAGCCTTTGGATCGTCTGAAAAACATTGTTAAGCTACAAACGGGGCTGTTTCTCTCAACTCATGAAAAGTTGATGTGTTTTTTTGCAGACGCCTGGTTTTCACAAGACTGCGGAAGGATGTGTGTCTATAATCACGCTGCAGTTATAACCCATATGTATAGAAATCATGCAGAAATGAGAATGCAGATTCATTGTGAGTCATATAATGTGCGTATATCATGGGAAGAAATACCAAATACCAAATATAAACCCCTATTTTACTTTAGCTGCAGAAAGTGGTGGATGTAACACATGCTGTAGAACCGCCGGGACTTTTCCTGAGGTAATTATCGGACCACACGGGTCAGCAGCTAGAGAAAGACCTCCTTTATCAAGGTCAAAAACCTCAAACATATTCTCAGGAGTTACTTGGTTGTGATGTTATATCTCTGAGTCAGTGCAGAACTTTATACGTCTGTGCTGCATTCAGACACAGCAGGCCTGGAGTCGGCAGAAACACAGTAAAACAGAAAACTATTGAGCATATCAGACAAAAGAGTTTGAGTTCTGAAAAGAAAGCTGAACCTTTCTTCTGTAACTGAAAGTGCTGGAGGTCTCGAGGAAAGCCGTCACAGCACGTTAACGATCTGACATGGTCGTGAAGTAGTAGCTGGTGTTGAGAGCAGCAGGGACTGGGACTCTTGAGTGAGACGAAAAACATTAAATGAAATACTGTGAGAAAAAATCATCGGGAGAATCTCGTTTCAAGACTCGGCTCCACAGCGGTGGAATGAAGTCCCCACTGAGGTCAGGACAGCGGAGTCGCTGCCCACCTTTCACCTCTTCAGGAAGTGCTACCCTGAGCCTTCCACTCACCACTTACTGTATTCATACTAGCTTGTTAGGAGTATATGTTATGTATTATAATGCAGCTTTTAATGCGTATCGATACTTGTTAGAACATTAGTTCATACTTCTGAATACATGATTCTCCATCATGGGGTTTGTTGTGACAGACGTCTTGAGTGATGTATTTTAACTTGAGAATGTCAAGCAGTACTTCTGCTCAAACCTGAGTGACAGTTATGGCATTTCTGGAGGCCAGACAACATTTTCACAACAGCTATAGTCACTTTTCAGCTGTTATACAGGAACAAAAAAAAAACAGGACAGTCACATGAGCTGAGCTTTGATTCTCATTGCTGCCTTTGGCAAAAGGTGAACGGGGTTCTGGTGTTTTTTTAGATCTCACCCTGATCGGTACTCCGCTAGTCACAGAATGTCCAGAACCAGCTGCAGCGCAATAGTAGATCCACCACAGCTCATTAGAGACAAAATTGACTTCAGAGAACAGAGGCTGAATATACTTTCTAGAAGTCAATGAAATGATGAATGTGGCTACTTACAAAGGCCGTCGTTGTGTGAGCAGAAACAGAATTACCGCTTTAAAAAGAGTCTGATAAACAAATGGCAAAAAAGGGGGGGGCCTCAGTTGGGAACGTATTTGTCAGGATTCATGTCATGTTAGCACTGTCAGGACGTGTGATGTGATGCTGGTTATCGCTGCACTGCACCTCATCTCGAAAGGGGGACGAGTGGATCACCGAGATCACAAGGGGGGAGGGGGGGGGGGGGCTAGGCTGAGACCTCTGTCCACCTGCTGCCTCACAGCACGACTGACGCCTGCGGCCGTCTTTAAAAGAGGCCTTTTTTTCTCTTTCATGTCGGTATGTTACTTCTCTCTTGCTTCCCTTATTATTGCCCCGTCGTCTTTTTTTTTTTATCTCTTCCACTTTTCTTCTCCCCCCCCCCCCCATGCTTTTCTCTCTTCGTGGTCCACGCCCTGCTGTGTATCCAGTCTTTTTCCCCCTCAAGCAAATTAGTCTCACTCTAATGGTTCCTCGTTCTCACCTGCACACAAAACACGTGCACAAAAAAAAAAGAAGAAGCTTAATTAGCCTGTGTGCGAGGAACTGCCTCGACGTCCACGATGTGCCTGAAAGTACTCTCCGTATCAATTCCACCTCTACTCACCCTCTTTGCAATCTTCTCAGACCTTTAGAGACATTCCTACAGGACTTAACTTGGTAAATATCAAAGCGACTCGTGAGACATTTCCACCTGTACCTTGTAATTTTGTGGCTTATAGGTCATTAAGCTTCTTTAGTTTGAAAAGATTTCCATGTGCTCGCTATGATGGGAAGTGTAAAGCAAGAAAGTTGAAAGACTTGAAAGGTGTATCGTCTGCCCATGTATTGTGACGCAGTGGAATTATGAAGGAAGCTTATTCAGAAATACGACTTTCTGTGCAAAATGAAAGGCTCATTTAATTCAAATGATAATAAAACATTTAGAAACACATTTACTTTAGGTTTGTGTCTTATTCTTGACGTATTTGAAGATAAATTAAGTATCTGTTCTTTTCCCCCCTTATCATTCGTTGAAGCCTGTTTTTTCTCAGTTCACACAGAATCATAATTCTCCTTTTCAGGGATCACGATGAGCCACTATATAATGTTACCCGTACACCGTTATTGTGCTAACGATGAAGATGTTTCTTAGACTTCTCTGAATTGCTGTGGAAGCTATTAGACCCGTACACCATGAGACATGAGTGATTGCACACTCCTGTGGCTACGAAGCATAAACAAGTAAGGAGGCTGATATTTTCCATGCTATAAATAAAAATGTGATTGAAGGGATAATTGTTTTGGCACTGAGTTTCATCACCGTGAACAAATATACAAGTACATGCTTCAATACAGGGCTTCCACTTTACTGTCAGACCTCGACATGTTTGGAGAACAGCGCTAATCAAACGTTGCAGTTTTTGCACCCTTCTTTCCCTAATTTTAGATAATGAACAAGCGCTGACGGATGGAGCCCTTTGAGAGGTGGAGATGTTAGGTACGAACCAATACAGTAGATACACATATATATATATATATATATATATATATATATATATATATATAAAGAGTGGATGTAAATGTGATCTTCCTCTCTTCCCCTTCAGTCTCAGTTCAGTGGGCCGTATATGGGCGTGACATTTCCTTGTTGCTTTAGCAACAGAGAGAGAGAGAAAAAGAAAAGTCTCCCACCCTTCATCTGGGGGTTAGACCACATTTCCCTCTTTTGATTATGCTATCTGTACACGAAGGCACGTGTATGTACTTCTAAATGTATGATCGCGTGTGTTTTATCCAAGCGTCTTTTCCTGCGATGAGGACCGAGGGAGTTACGTGGGCGGCTTTTTCAACATTGAAGTCCGTCCTTTATTGGCTCGTAACACTGATCGTTTGCATAACAACAAGAATGACACAGCAACAGGTCCTTTGAGTCACACCGTTGAATCGCCACGCGTTCTCAACATGCCTTAAAACTGCAATTAAGCATTCGTTATATATATATATATATATATATATATATATATATATATATATATATATATATATATATATATATATATATATATATCTTTTTTTGGGATTCATAATAAAGAACGTTGAATTTCTATTAATTAACATTCAAGTTTGTTGGCACCTGCGTCCAGCTATCTGGAGGCTGGTGAGTCTCCAACTGTAGTTTGTGGGAGTGTTAACAGTGTATAAATAAACCCGTGCTAAGCTTGGCCTGTTATTGTCTCACCAGCGTAGGTCCTCCTCCATTTCAAACGAGCTCACCGCTATATGCCATTGTTCAACACCTTTGTTAGTTTACACGAAAGGCCGTTCAAAAGATATACCAAGGGTCACGCTGGTCTCAAGTGTGTTAGTCACACATAATCATTCCGCAATGGCGATCCATGTAGGGCCAACAAAGAACACGTGAATGAGTCACTGCGCACCACAAGCCGATAATACAGTCTAATATTCAAAGCTCTTCACCTCCGGTGAGTCTTCATGCATACCACACACGTCAACACAGTTCGGTTCTTTTTAACATTTTCACATCAGACATAATATAATGTCTCTCAATGGTTGAGAGGTCAAATCAAGAATTGACCACGCCCCTTTACCGACTGCTGTCATTCCCTTCTCGCTCTGCACATCACGCGTTATGTAGTTAATAGCGTTGAAAGATTCATCCCTTCAAAATTGGCGGTAGTTGTCTGTCAGTTCTATAGCTATAGCCTGCTAATTGGGCTAATATTAACTCCATTAATTGGTTGAAAACGCTAGTCTCCATCTGACTTTTTTTTTTTTTTTTTTATGTTTCCGGCTGACTTGTTGTAAAAGTGAGAATCCTGTGAAAGAGGGTTTTGGATTTGCATTTGATGGCTAGGAACATGATGTAGTGCAGAGACACCGACACTCAGTGTCTCTGTCCCCAAAAAAAGTTTGCATCAGAAGACATGGAAATACAGAACCAGAGGTGTTCTTGTTCTGCAGCGAAGACAGTTAATCCTTGAATTATAGGCTTAATAAGGGAAAATGTAAGACCGTATTTGTATAAAAGTCATAGATTTCAGAATTCTGAAATGCTGGGAATTAAAACTCGGGTCATGAATAACTTACCGTGTCATCTTAACCAAACAACACGCCTGGTCTTGACTTTCTTATTAGAGATTTTCAGAGATGTTGTGGAGAGCAGTCCTGCGGTTCCCTTTTTTTTACCTTTTCACTCGACAATAAATAGTAGCAATCATTCACGTTTCCCTGACGAAGCCCTCCAACGAGTCATCCACATGTTGCCTTTATGAAAGGCCGACGAAACATCGGGGCATATTGACTCAACGGAGAGGCTACATAAAGGGGCCTAGAGGTTCCTCGTTTCATTTAATTCGTCCTATTACCAGAGTACTTCACTCCCGCCATTTCCTTTTTCCTCCCCTTGGGCTTTGTGTTGACGCTGAGCAACCGACTCAGAGGCAGCAGGATGGTTTATTTCTGCAGCAGAGAGAGAATTAAAAATAGGAAAAGTCTTTTCCTGACGAAAAACAAACACACAACTAACCACAGACGGCATATCATGGAGTTACAATCTAACTATCTGACGTCTTTACTCATCTGTTAATAGTTCCATGAAGTATTGACGTCTGTTGATTGTGGAACTAATCGAGTTTTTTGTTTTCCCTGATGATTCATTCATCGATGTATTTGTAGCGCTGATGAACCCGGGCTGTTGTGTTTATCTTCTTGTCAGAAGTGCACAGCGTACCATTTGGTCGTCGCTTCTTTCCTCTCTTGTCTGCCGGAGAGACACTGCCAACATATTGTGTAAGGACTCGTCATTTTTTGACAGATTTGACTGTCACACACTTGTCAAAATGCCACATGAACACGAGGGATGGAGAAAACACACACACACACACACACACACACACACACAGGCGCGAGTAACTGAAAGACTGAAAGCAGCACAAAATCAAAATGAAATCAGTACAAGACAACTGAGTGACAGTGGAGGGAAAATCTACAAGATGATGGTAACTATTTTAAAAGATATATTGTGTTTAAGCCTAAAACAGGTGGCTTACAGACTGCTGGTGTTGCTGTTCATGAGACGGATTTTACCCTGCATTGTGTTTTGATGATGCTTGCAGTTTACGATAAATGCCAAGCTTGACCTGAGCTACAGCTGGTCGATACATAACTTCACCTTTACCTGTGAAGGTGTGTCCTATTTGAATGCAGTTACTGGGTCCTCTTATTGACGATGAGGCTGTTATAGACATCATTTGACAACGTTAAACCTGCGCTGACACACATAAGAGCAGCGGTTACTATTTGGTGGGATGGAGTTGAAATATCACAGGTCGATTGCACAGGACCCCTGGAATGTCATTCAGCATGTGGCATACTTGATTGCCCCATATGTGTGATCTCATATAAGCTGCAGGCATATGATATTTTATAAATAGAGAGGAGGCGTGGCACAGTGTGCCGATGTGTTATTTCCTGCACAGTGGGGGAGAGTTTAATGTCCGTTTGTGAGCAGGTTTACTCTGTTGTGACTGAGTGATGGTGAGCAGGTTTACTCTGTTGTGACTGAATGATGGTGAACAGGTTTACTCTGTTGTGACTGAATGATGGTGAACAGGTTTACTCTGTTGTGACTGAATGATGGTGAACAGGTTTACTCTGTTGTGACTGAATGATGGTGAACAGGTTTACTCTGTTGTGACTGAGTGATGGTGAGCAGGTTTACTCTGTTGTGACTGAATGATGGTGAACAGGTTTACTCTGTTGTGACTGAATGATGGTGAACAGGTTTACTCTGTTGTGACTGAGTGATGGTGAGCAGGTTTACTCTGTTGTGACTGAATGATGGTGAACAGGTTTACTCTGTTGTGACTGAGTGATGGTGAACAGGTTTACTCTGTTGTGACTGAATGATGGTGAACAGGTTTACTCTGTTGTGACTGAATGATGTTGAGCAGGTTTACTCTCTTGTGACTGAATGATGGTGAGCAGGTTTACTCTGTTGTGACTGAGTGATGGTGAGCAGGTTTACTCTGTTGTGACTGAATGATGGTGAACAGGTTTACTCTGTTGTGACTGAATGATGGTGAACAGGTTTACTCTGTTGTGACTGAATGATGGTGAACAGGTTTACTCTGTTGTGACTGAATGATGGTGATAAGACATATGCTTTATTTAAAGGGATGTTTGTCTCCTACTTATGTAGGATCTGTATTTATTTACTCATTAATCATTTTCAGTGAAGGTCTGAAGCCATGCAAGGTAATTCTGAATATTTTCGAAAGTTTGTGTAAGTCTTAAATAACCATTATATTGTCAGAATTCTAACTTCAGGCGGGTTTAGTATATGGGTTTTTTTTTCACACTTACTGTGCAATTTCATTAAAATTAGGGAAGACGCTGTTGCTGCAAGCGGTGCCTTCAGAGGATTTGAATGATTATAACTGAGCTGAGAACATCTGCTTTATGCCTTAACTGTGCTCAGAGTGTTCCGAGTGATACATAAAAGTAAATGACTAACTCCTGTTTGTGTGTTTTTGTTGCTCTTATTCCCTTCTCCTGTAGGCAACTGTTTTACAGATGGTACAGGTCCAGTCTTCCCTTTGTAAATACTCCGTCTTGTATCGTCTTCACCCCCTCTCCATCTGTCTCCTCTTCTTTTTTTTTCTTTCTGTTTGTCGTGTTTACTTGTGCTATGTACACTCATGGCTTCTGGTCCGATGGTCTGTATATGTGTTAAATCCTCAAACAAATTTATCATCATAACTCCGAAGCAACGCGGGAACCGGTCTCTCGTTAGCTCCTGTGTGTGTGTGTGTGTGTGTGTGTGTGTGTGTGTGTGTGTGTGTGTGTGTGTGTGTGTGTGTGTGTGTGTGTGTGTGTGTGTGTGTGTGTGTGTGTGTGCTCGCTGTTTGTTTACCGTGGTGCCTGGCGGCCCCTAACCAGCTGGGTCGGTTGTCTCTGAGCCATAAAGAGGATATCAGCGTGGCAGCAGAATGAGCCGCCGCACCGTTACTAAACAGTTACTAAACAGTTACTAAACAGTTACTAAACAGTTACTAAACACTCTCTTCTCACTGAGACACTTACATGCAAGATCCTCCACATGTGCAGCAAGTGATATCAGCAGAAACAAAAGAAACATTTTAATGTCCAGTTAGAAGTAAAATGATATCAAATATATGTTTTTTGGTTATATGTTTAGAGTTAATACATATAGGCATCTATAGTCAACTATTAGTATGAATCACAATGCATAAAACAGCTCATATTTAAGACATAATTCACTTCTTTTGTGCAGTGCAGTCTGGATATGTTGTGCGTTGTGGTAATATCCATCAGAATATAATATGTAGTGAATATTGTACTGCGGCGATGGTCACGGCTCAACCCGATCCTCCTGTATCAACATGACTCACCTCTCTGCCATCCTCTCCTCGAAGCCTTAGTACAGAGAGAGTTTGACTTCATGATGGGCTGTTATCTAAAAAATCAATCAAAAATGTGATGATTTGACACATATTTAGCATTTCAATCCTGTAACATTGTCGGGCTCAAGACAGACAGACGAGTTGATCAAAAGGATCAAAATAAAACAACACAGAACGGAACATATTGTCTTTTTAATTCTTGTTTATATTGTGATTATCAGCCTTCATTCAGTTCCCTCTGGAGTTTTTTATTTATTTGTTTATGTAGTTGTATTCCCAAAGGGCCACTCATGACGGGTTAGTAGGGGAAATCTCTCTAGCCAGCAATAACCACGTTCATCCAAAATGTTCCCCATTACTCATTAGAACAACAAAATACACAAACATTGGATTTATTGCTGCTTTAGCTAAACGTATCCTGTTCCATAATGGAAAGCCCCTCTCCTAAAAAAAAAAAAATGGTACGATCCTCGTATGAGAAATGTTCTGATGTAAACTTGTTAATATGTAAAGCAGGTTTGGGGAGGAACCATTCACTAGCCTGTCTGTGGGCGAGCTGCTCCCCAAGAGAAAGAAATTGTAAATGGTGAATTAACAATATACACATATTTATACTGTGTCTATATATCTATGCACACGTATACTTAGACCATATATTTTAGATATTATGTTTAGTTTTAGATAGATTTTGAGCTTGGAGGGGAATAAAATGAAGGTATTTGTTTCTATTTTAGTTGAGTTAATATCAATTGTTCTGGATCAAGCAAGACATGGAGAGTATATTTATGTGACTCATACAAATCTGGATTGGTAATGTTCTGAAACACACATAGTAGCAGTAACACCTTCACATTTATTTTAAGTTTTCAGTCAGAGAAGAATTCAACCACCAACAGTGGCTACCGAGCTCAAACGGTTCTTTCGCTCCTATCACACCTCGGGCAAAAAAAAAAACAACGAGCTAATGTTGAGAGAGGGAGCTGCTCTTTCCTCTGTGTGTGATGGGATACATTGTTGCCCATAAGGTCTATAATAATGACAGCCAAAGAACATCCGGTGGTGAACGCACCCTAATGAAGGCAACGCTGCTGAAATTGCGAGGGTGGACTTTAACATGTGTTCCTGTTGGTGCCCTGGGTTCTGTTTACGCTGTAGGTACTATCTTTGTTCTAACATGACAGAGGTGTGAAATGTGAGTGATTGTACAGTAGATAAGCATATTGAAAGAGTAAAACAGTAATGTCACTTTAAAGAAGATTCAATGAGACAGTGAGTATTTATAGATGTTAGCGGATCAGAGACTCGTACTCTGCAACGCACAGATTTCTATTTGAATCTCCCACGTGGAGGAGATGTTATGAGACATGAGAAACACAGCTGATTAAAGGCCACGCCTCATTTAACGGTCCATGAAAATACAAACCCTGCACCAGCAGACACCCTCCGCCTCCTCAGCAACTTCAGTTCTTCTCAGATTTGCTGCCGTAACGGTGTTGAGTGTATAGGATGCTCGGTCATTCAAGAAGGAAACGGATTCACTCTTTTGAGAAGACAAAATGTATTTAACTCATTTAAATCATGGGGCTTTGACTTCTCTGGATCAATGCACTCAACTGGGAACCTTTCAGGTCACAATGACCAACTGTTGAAAACAAAGCAGCTGCAGCAGGAAAACAGTGAATAAAACATTTTGAGGTGCAGCAATCTCTGCAGATTTGAACTACAAACCATCTTGCGAAGGGATCACAACGGCCCCCCCCCCAGCTTTAATGTTTCCTATGTCAACATGTCAGCATTTAACATTTAAAAAGTATCATTTTGACTCGATGTTGCTTGATGAAAAGTGAAAAGAGATCACCAAAGTCATTGTGTTTCATCAGGAGGGGGGAAGTGAACGTGTTCACCAACTTTACAGTCAATCCGCTCGATGGTTGTCGCTGTATTTCACTCAACCGTCAGCCTCCTGGTGGCGCTAGAGGAGAAGTTATTAGGATTCCTCCTCTGAACACTACATGGCTGTACCACATCCCATTGCACTCCAACCAACATGTGTTGTACACCTTCTACATGAAGCCCGACTCCTCATTATTTGTGCGCTTTTGGCCGGTAAGAAACTGCAGAGGAAAAAAACAACAGTTTGCACCACTTATTTTTTTCAAATTGTCAAACGTGATTGCAGATTCCTCGATCAGCTGACGGTCAGCTGTGGTGACCTGCTAAGTGTGTGTAGAGTGTTGCTGTGTGTGCTGTGGGCAGAGCTGCTGCAGAGCTTGAGAGGTTATGGGACAAATCAGAAGTAACGTGAGAAAGGCCTCATTATAATCAGAAGCTCACCAGCCATGGTCCACTAAAAGCTGGCAGTCACATTGCTGTGTGTGTGTGTGTGTGTGTGTGTGTGTGTGTGTGTGTGTGTGTGTGTGTGTCATTTGATCCTAATAATGAATAATAAATCAGGAAAATTATACAGTAACTTGTTCAATAATAACACTGAAGCTCCTCCCTTATTTTTTTACTATCACAGGTCATGATCCCTGTTGTTGTTTGATATAATATTACAAGTTATCACAGAGATATATTAATGATTTTAGTGGTTATATAAAATATATAACAAATCTAATTACATGCTCATATTGTGAGGCTTTTTTTTTAAAACTTTTCAGTGCCTTTTCACTTCTTCTCTGTAGTGAAAGTGGGTTTTTTTCCCCACCTCTCCCCTAACTTTGCAGCTTTTCCAAAATAATAACGGCTGCCGAGGCGAAGCACAGCTGAGGCTGACAAGAGTGAATCCTTGATTGATGAAAGAAGCATTTCGGCCAAAACTTGAGTCTGACGAGGTGAGCTTGAGATGTGAAGAGAAACCCTTCAATTTAGTGCAGCTTTTCCTCACTGCTGTTATTGATCTTAAGAATAACAAATGTGTCACTTTATCTTTATCCTCTTATGTAAAATAAGCATTACAGCCTCAAAAGGCTGCTGGCTGTAGATTGTTAGTGATGAAGTAGTATATGAGGGTAGTTGGTTCGGGGGCATTCCTCTATGGAATCAGTCAATAGTTGACTGGTTCGATGTCTAAATGATGGCTGGACCAGTGGATGAATCACAGCCCTGATCTAATCTAATGGCTCGTCACTAATCCATAATTGACTGCAATCTATTTTTAGAGAAACAGAATGAATGGATCTCATTTGCATACGCATTTAGAACCTCGATTTAGGTCTTTGTAGAACCACCACTGACAGTAATTACACTCTCGTCTTCCAGGTTCACACACACACACACACACACACACACACACACACACACATACACACACACACACACACACACACACACACACACACACCTGCGTTTGAACACATTCGGGGTTGTGTGTGGCACTTCAGTGAATTGTGATTTTCAGTTTTCTCCAATACGGATGTGTATATTTTTTTTGTCACTTATTTGTATCTGAATTAGAAATACATTCTGATGGGATTTGAAACCAACCTACTCAATAATAATTCTGCTCATGAGACGATAGGAGTGTTGTCTGCAATGAATGTAGTCCACTTCTCAATTTATGCAATTTTTTGTAATATTAGTTGAACTTCTAAAAACCTGTTTTGTTGACTATTTTAACAAAGACAAAACGAGTTCAACAGATACCAAACGTCTCATTTACATCTGAAATAAGAGAAAGAAATGAGTCAAGCTTACATGTTGTCTATGCAGCCACAGTGTTACATGAAAGGGGAGAATATGTTGACACCATGTTTTTCCTCCAAATATCCTTTTGATTTTGAATTTGTTTTCCAGTCCAGAAAAGCATAACGGACCCGAGATCATTATCAACCACAACTGTGCATTAAGGCTATAAATACTTTGGTTATTTTAGGGTGTTTGATTTGTCAGTCCATATTATGTCCAATAGTGGGCGACCCCAAACCTATGAGAGGTAGTATATATACATATATATATATATATGTATATATATATATATATATATATATATATATATATATATACATCACAGGGAGCTTGTGTGCATCCAGCCAAGCAGATCAGACTCAAAGAGAAATAAAACGTTTAGAGCCGACAGAGAGCAAATCCACGTCTGAAAATACACAGTTAGTTCGGTTCTCCTATCATATGTGCAGACACACAAATGCCGTATTTCTGCTGTGGACAAAATAATGAAAAACAACTAATTATACAAATATTATGAGTGCAGCAGGATGTGGGGGTATTCAGTTTGAAGAGTATCGCGGAGGGACAGTATCTGCAGCGCGGCACAATGGGTCCTGCAAAATGGCCTGACGTCAGTGGGTTGTGTTTTTAAAACCCTGCAGAACATCGACTGGTCCAAACGACTCCTACGAGATGGCTGCTCATACCATGACAGATCCACCTCCACGTTTAACACCTGGTAAGAGACACTGTGGGTTGAATTATTTGGCTTTCTCCGAACAGAAAGCGGTCCAGACAGAAGACAAAGAGGATTCATCAATCCGTATATTGCTTTTGCTTTGCTCAGGCTGTGTGTTGTGTGTCTTTATTATGCTATCTTTTTGAGCTGACATTGCATTAAAATCAACCACATTCTGTAATTGAGCAGTTTGTGTGATCAGTGGCTGTCGAGTCTTCTTTCACACACCAGAGATGCAGCTCGAAGTGACAAACGACTTCAAATGATCTGGAACACTTCACCATATACTTTTACACCTTAGTGCAAAAAAGTCATCTGTTAACGACTGCATGCTTATTATGCTTACATGCTGAATGGGGAATAGGTCAAAGTAAAGTGCCGCCAAAAAGTTAAAGGCAGGGAACCAAAACAACTACTGTCATTCTAAAATACAGACTGAACAGGGAGATGTTGGGAACAAACTCGCATTTTTATTTGCTGGTTTATTTCTAATCAGCAAATAAAATATCAGAAAATATTGTGAGTGCTCCAGATAATCAACAGCCTACAAAACACAGACATTCAGTTTGTCACATAAGAGAAACTAAAGCACAATAATCTTCACAGTTAAGAAGTTGGAACATTTGAAAAATGAGAAGACAGGTCCTTCATTATCAGAATAGTTGACTGTTTGTGGATCCACTGACTTGCTGGTTCAGCTCTAAAAACACAAGAGAGATAAAAAAAAAAAAAAAAGCTCATCTCACAGAGTTAGCTGCTGCTGTCCTCAGAGGACACTGTTCCAGAGACTGGGTCCAGACAGCAGCTCCGCCGCAGGTCTCTGCTGGGGTTTTTAGGTGCAGCAAGCGGCTGAGAGAGTCTGCGAATGTGACGGCTCAACGAGGGAACCGTGAGAAGATTTATGGACAAACACTGGGAGTTTAAGAAACTATCCCAAAAGTAACTGGAAGCAAGTGTAGCGACGTGATGTGAGTTCTGTTCTTTGTTCCAATTCTGACAAGCTGTATTGATTTATGGGCTTATTTGGGAGAGCCGAGAGCTGTGAGTGAACTGCAGTATGGAAACGTTTTAAAGCAGAGGCATAATGCTAGTTAAAGAGATTTATTGTGAAACTTCTGCAGTTTCTTGTGTTTACTTTATTGTGGCCACTGCCTGTAGCTACACAGTCATCTCAGTGTAAAGACCAAAGTGTTGTATTCCACTATAATTGTTAATAATGAGTTTTTGGACATATTGTCCCCCTCAACATCATCATCAGTTCGCCAGCAGTAAATACAACGAAGGTGTGTGTCTGTTCCCTCCATGTATTTATAAGGCGATAACAATACATGAGAGACTAGATGTCACGTGAACACCAATTACAAAATCCACGTGACGCTCTCTTTAAAAATCACTGAGAACGTGAGATATGAAAAACACATCATTTGCAACACTTAGAGAGTGGTGAACCAACACCCTCTGAATGTGCCTGCGCACGGTAAAGTTTTATGGTAAATATCATGGCACAGCTTTCACAACCTTCTCATTGGCTCAGGAGTCAGAGACCCCCCCCCCCCCACCCCCGTGATATAAAGCGAGAGTGCCTGCTCTCACAGCCTTTTCCTGCTGCTGGCACGCGTTTTGGATCACACTTCAACTAACGGGAAAATACCTTTTACGCACAGAGTGCTTGGAGACGCAGCCGGCGATCATTCTTTTTTTTCCCCCGAAGGACAAGAGTTCTCCAGCCAACAGGTTGGTGTTTACTTCATGTGAGATGTGAGATGCGGCGTGTGTTGAAAAAAAAAAGTTTGTTTTCAGATTTGCCATGGCTCATTTCATTGAAGTGTTTCATCGAGCAGTTAAGTGATTTTAGTGAATTAGAAAAAAAACATTATTGTAGTTAAATTTCTTTAAAAATATTCGTGTATATCGTTTATAGGAGATTACATAATTATTTATTTGTATCTCACTACGTTTGCGCATTGAATATTAAAGTGCTCTTTGGAGAAACCTGTGATATTTTAATGAATGAATGGTGAAAGGAATGTTTTCTTCTTGGCTGCCTCAATGTGTACTCTTATTTCCTTTCATTCCTTCACTGAATTTGTTCAACTGAAGTCTAAAGAAAAGACACAGATTAGGGCTATGCCTTAAGTCAACACAGTATTACTAAACAAGCAACACATCAACACAAAGGGGGTCATTCTGCTGCTATCGTTGGCTGTGCTTTTACCTCTTTACGCATCACTTTTCTGTTTAACAGTGTGATCTGAAGTGTCTGAGTGGACATGTGGCTACTGGAGAAGCTCCGTAGCTCCGTGGAGAGCAGTGGGAGAAAAGCCCAGCCCCCCCAGACAATAGAGGCCATCCCCGTCTCTGTTTACGTCAACGTCCTTACTCCAGAAAAGATCCCTGATTTCTTCATCCCCCCTAAACTTATTTGCTGCCCACCAGAGGAGTCTCTAACCCCGAAAACTCAGCACTTCTCCACACTGCGACCCTCTGTCTCTGACCATGCCATCTGCAGCCAGAGCCCCAGAGCTCGGAGCAGCATGAACCCCTGCAGCCCTCGCCTCTTTTCACGCCTGGGCGGAGACACGCGTAATCTCCAGAAGTCAGCCAACCGTCACATCATCCAAATAGAGAGTGCTGACGAGCCGGGTGCCGGATCTGTGGGCAGGGACAGTGTCAACACCAATGCTGACCCCCAGTCACAGACTGCGATGTCTCTGCCGTATGTCCCCAAGGCTCAGACCTCATATGGCTTCTCCACCCTGGTGGAGTCTCCTCATACCCGCCGCAAGGAGAGCTTGTTCCACAGCGACCCCAACAGCCCTCTCACCTCCCCAAACTCCCAGAGACGCTCCCAAGGGGGGACTCTACTGGCTCCAGCCGACCCCAACCCATACCGCTATTTCAGCGGCGGAGAGAGCGACACCTGCTCCTCAGCAGAATCGTCCCCCTTCAACTCCCCTCTGCTGTCCCGCTCTGCCTCCCTCCTGCGCTCCATAACCCAGGAGACACAAGCCAAGGTAAGCATTGTTTCTCTGCGTGCCAGCGTAAATAGATTGGCTGCTAAACAACACGCTTCTCGAGGAGTACTTCTGTGTGTTGACCTGTTGCTTCCCCCCTCTCTCTCCCCCTCCCTCAAGGTGTCTCGTGCCAAGCGCTCCCT
>NW_027176964.1:16383408-16385128 GCF_023349555.1 Cebidichthys violaceus
CTCCTCGCCGCAAGTGTCACGGGCCACACCAACATCGTGGAGTATCTCGCCCACCAGCCGCGCACCTCCAGGGAGGAGCGCGTCGACGCGCTCGAGCTCCTCGGGGCCACTTTTGTGGACAAGAAGCGGGATCTCTTGGGGGCGATGAGGTACTGGAGAAGGGCGATGGAGCTGAGGCAGCCGGGGGACAAAGCCGGCTCCCTGGCCAAGCCTCCGCCTGGTCCTCCGATCCCTGCCTACGGCTGTGCGCGGGAGGTGGGCACGGCAGAGGACCTGGAAGCTTTGATCACGGACCCTGATGAAATGAGGATGCAGGCTTTGTTGGTTCGAGAGCGCATCCTGGGGCCGTCCCACCCAGACACCTCTTACTACATCCGTTACAGGGGAGCTGTGTATGCGGACTCGGGCAACTTCGAACGCTGCATCAGCCTTTGGAAATATGCTCTAGACATGCAGCAGAGCAACCTGGACCCCCTCAGTCCCATGACGGCCTCCAGTTTCCTGTCTTTTGCGGAGCTTTTCTCGTTCGTTCTTCAAGACCGGGCCAAGGGCACCCTGTCGACGCGCGTCACCTTTCACGATCTGATGACCGTGCTGGGGAAGAGCGTGAAGGAGGTCGAGAGAGCTGTGGCGCAGAGGGACAACCCCCCCGAGGCTCCTCAGTTCACCAAAGCTCTCGCCATCATCCTGCACCTCATCTTTCTGCTGGAGAAGCTGGACTGCAGCCCCGAGCAGGAGCACCAGAAGAAGCACACGGTGTACCGCCTGCTGAAGTTGAACCCCCGAGGTCGGAGCGGCTTCACTCCGCTCCACATGGCCGTGGACAAGGACACCACGTCCGTCGGCCGCTACCCGGTCGGCCGCTTCCCCTCCCAGGCGGTGGCGGCGCTGCTCCTGGAGTGCGGCGCCGACGTGGACTCGCGCGACAGCGAGAACAACACGCCGCTGCACGTCGCCAGCAACAACGGTTGTCCGGAGATCATGGCGCTGCTCATGAAGGCCGGGGCTCACTTCGACGCCACCAATGCGCAGAGGAAGACGGCCTACGAGCTGCTGGACGAGCAGAGCAGCGGGCACCCGGCCCTCTACCCGCTGAACCACGTCACCCTTCAGTGCCTGGCAGCGCGTGCCATTGAGAAGCACAGACTGCCCTACAGGGGACTGATCTCTGAGGAGATGGAGGCTTTCATTGAACTGCACTGACATCCCCCCACCCCTGCACTACACTCCCCCCCCCCCCCCCCACCTTACTGTGAGCTGCCACAAACCTCCGTCTCCACCCACCATTCTCCTCCTGGCCTGTGTTTTGCTGCCAGCCTTGTGTCGGACCTCGCCACGTAGCAATAAACATCCAGCTAACATCTCCCGCTGAGGTCCGGTCCAGCCGTCGCCTCATTCTAACATTAAGTCACACAGAAAGGGGATTGTTGATTTCTACTGATATTCAGAGCCGGCTGGGACTTGATGTAGACTTTTAATGCAGTTTTTGTTCTTTTGTCCCGGTTTAAAGGAGACGTACGGTGTGTATGAAAGATGAGTTTTAAGTATAACTGGAAGCATCTGAACAAACTAGCCAGATAACATGCATGCAAATGAAGAGTCAATATGGTTACTTGTTGTTTTTTGTTTTGCAAATTCATGAAGAAAGGAAGCGAACAAAACTCAACCGACCCCAAACTTGCTTGCTGGTCATTTTTAATAGCCGACTCACTGTAAAAAC
>NW_027176964.1:16385228-16410228 GCF_023349555.1 Cebidichthys violaceus
ATTTGGATACAAGCAGGGGGTTAGAGTGTGTGTAGAAAGAGAAGATGAATGACAAGGTGCCAGGGAGGAGATGGCATCCAGACAGAAGAGGAGGAGAGGGGAGGGGAGGAAGCAGATGAAAGTAGATGGGGGGGGGGGGGGGGAGGAGATTTGAGGAATATGGCGACTAATGCGAGAGGGTGAGATTAAGGATTACGTAGAGGGCGAGCGTCTGTAGAGGTAGAGTAGAGAGGGCTTTGTCAGCAGGTGACAGACAGCGGGGAGGGGTGGATGAACTGAGGACGATAGAGCGGGTTAGACTGAGGTCACGGAGAGGTACAAAGGCCAGAGGAAGCAGACACCGCAACACGCGAGCAGCGCCTAACGTTCCAGTGGCGGAGCAGTCCTCCACGCCGAGCAGTCCTCCTAGTTAGATTAAAAGCGGCAAATTGAGTTTCCGTAAAGAGGAGAATTTACTTAACATGCTGCCAATGATCTGATTTCTCTTATCACATTGTTCAGTTGAAAAAGAAAAAAAAAAGAGGGGACGCTGAAAGCTTTTCTATTCGACGTCTATTACGAGGCGCTTGATAAGACGAGTGAAAAGCGGTGCGAAAAACGAGCCCCCCCCACCCACCCACCATCAGATAGTCGGCCATGTTTTTTTCAGATGGGCTATTTTTAGTGTAGGAGCCGGCAGACAGTAATGTGTTTGAGCAGGTCATTAGCTCAATAAGTGGCTGCAGGAGTCTTTGAATATGTAACTCACCAGATATGCCTCTTTCATTTAGCAAAGGGTAGGTCGTAATGGAAGGGTCGGCCCCATCTCCACCACTGCTCCGCTTCTGCCCCCCCCCCCCCCCCCCCCCCCCCCCCCCCCCCCCCCCCCCCCCCCCCCGGGTCGGGGACTTGTCGGGGTGAAAGTGCGCTCGCGGGGGTGTTTATGTGCCGATCACAATGTGGCCTTGTCACCTGTGAATACATATTATGTCTCCCCCCCCCCCCCCGGAGAGCGTATATATGTTATCCTGTGCCGGTACTTGAGGGGAGACGTGAATTTGTGTAGATATCTGACAGGTTAACAAAGGCTCCCTTCTCATTGGGGGGGGGGGGTCGGCGGAGCTCGATAGGACTGAGGAGATATTGAATCCCAGACAGGGAGCTTCTGCACAGCTTGTCTAAATCTCTGTAAACAGACAGAGCTGAATTATGTTCATGACTTCCAGATATGTGCGGCATCGTACGTGTTACGTGAGGCAAGAGGGCAAAATACTGACGGAGATCCCCCCCCACCCACCCCCAAGGCTATGGATTAAGAGGGGCAACATCTATTAGACCAGCACTTTCCGATACATTTGGTTTTATTGAATTCTGCCGCATTCCTACCGACCCCTCGATCCTCTCCGTTTAAAGTGTTTTGCATTCTTGCTCTGTAGATGTATTACTGTATTAACTTTTTTTACATGCCACCAGAACAGTGAAATACTGAACGCTGAAAAGGAATTAGGCCAAAGCTAAAGTTAAATGAAATTATTAGGGCGTCTGAGGACAAAAAAAAAAAACCCCTCTTAAAAATGTACCATCGCGGCTCATTTCACGGCTCACTAGAAAAAAGGATTCTTGTTAATACTGAGGCAGTACGCAGGAAAACTATTTTGGTCTGTTTCTTGTCTTAGTTGTTGAGCAGTGGCTCCATTGTTCTGGTATTAGTTCAGTCAGAGCTTGGCCTGCTTGAGCTGTTAATCCCAAATCAAGTGCTCTGGCTAAATCAAAAGACCTAATCCTGCATTAGCATGAATTTGTCTTTAATTTTCTTCATGAGGATGTTCTCTCTACATGTGAATTATTGTATGCTCTCCCCTCGCGACGCGCTGACATTTCAGCTGCCGCTCTAAAGATATCACGATGAATCAGAGGTGGAGGAGGCATGCCTTTCATTTGGTTTCAGCTGACCTTCGTGTCGTTGTTTTTTTTTTTCCTTCATATGTGTGTCTGCAGAGTGCCCACCCTTGTTGAGTGAAGCCCAACCCGTATCTCCGTCATCTCCAACCAACCCACGGTGGTGCCATGCCTCTGTCCGGGACAGGTGGAGTTCTAGTCCAGACCAGGAGGCCTAACCTGGGGCTCCGCCTTTGCCCCTCTCCCCTGGGTCTGCTGCTGCTTTTGATTATCCTGTTTACCAGCCCATTGAGCAGTGTGTGTGGAGCACCAGGTATGACTTATCTATCCATATATCCTTATATCTGTCTATCCATCTATCCATATATCCATCTATCAATCTATCCTTATATCTGTCTATCCATCTATCCATCTATCCATATATCCTTATATCTGTCTATCCATCTATCCATCTATCTATCTATCCATCTATCCATCTATCCATATATCCTTATATCTGTCTATCCATCTATTCATCTATCCATATATCCTTATATCTGTCTATCCATCTATCCATATATCCTTATATCTGTCTATCCATCTATCTATCTATCTATCTATCTATCTATCTATCTATCTATCTATCCATCTATCCATCTATCTATCTATCTATCTATCTATCTATCTATCTATCTATCCATCTAGCCATATATCCTTATATCTGTCTATCCATCTATCCATCTATCTATCTATCTATCTATCTATCTATCTATCCATATATCTATCTATCCATATATCTATCTATCCATCTATCCATCTATCCCTCTATTCATCTATCCATCTATCCATATACCTATCTATCCCTCTATCCATCTATCTATCTATCTATCTATCTATCTATCTATCTATCTATCTATCTATCTATCTATCTATCTATCCATCTATCTATCTATCTATCCATCTATCTATCTATCCATCTATCTATCTATCTATCCATCTATCTATCTATCCCTTTATCCATCTATCCATCTATCTATCTATCCATCTATCCCTCTATCCCTCTATCCATCTATCCATCTATCCATATATCCATCTATCCATCTATCCATATATCCATCTATCCGTCTATCCATATATCCATATATCCATCTATCCATCTATCCATTCTATCCATCTATCCATCTATCCATCTATCCATATATGATATGATATGTGATACCAGGCCCGCCGGTCCGTCAGCTCTGGATTGTGGCGCTGTTAATATGTTTTGATAAGCCCGTAGGTCCCGTGAGCACGTTCCTCATCATCTCGTTGATTACAACATTTCCACAGATTACCTGCCTCGGTAGTCCACACACACACACACACACACACACACACACACACACACATACATGCTCAGACACACCCAGCTGTCACTGCTCTGAAAATATCATATTTTTTTTGGAAGAGGATGCAGGCTAAAGATGGAAAGAGCACTTCTCGCTGTTAGGAATGGGGATTGTCTAATCTATTTTTCATTTTCCATCCCTGTAAGCAATCTGAGGCCGGGCTCTTTCGAGAAGACCGACGTCATATCCTAAATATTTTTACATTCAGTGAAGAGGTAGAATAACACGACAAATAACTTTCAGTTGAAGATCTCTGCCTTTGGACCACCTACAGTGTTGTCTCTGCAGAACGGAGAGTGCCGTAAAAACTCTCCTATAGTTCCCTAGCATGCTCAATAAAGAAAAACAGAAATATACATGTTTTATTCTTCCATCAACAATTCGTTTTTTGCAAATCTTCACTGTATTCTTTACTGTTTCTGCTGCAAAGTTTATCACATTTTTATGATTTTGCACACAGAGCATCCTAGTTCACAGGAGTACGATAAACTACGCTGTCGGGCTGTGTTGACCGTAAAGTCACACGGAGACGGAACAAAATGACCCAAAGGTATCACAGCTGCTCTTATCTTTTCTGAGTTATTGTTTCCACCCAATAGGGCCTCCTTAAGGGGAAACAGACAGTAGTCCTAAAAGGTGAGATTTGTATCTCCTCAAATTAAATCTCTTTGAAAATGAATGAATTCATTACAGAAATGTCCCATTACTGTTTGAATTCTATGCAAAACATGTTTATTATTCCCCCCCACACAAAAAATGATCCATATTTAACTTTCAGACACAAAACAATGTCAAAAATCATGCAAATCTAGTTATGAATAATTCCCTTTTAATTGTGTGTCCTGTGTGTACACATCTCCCCTCCTTCAACTTTCACCGTGTACTCCAACCTGTCCTCATCGTCTTTGCATCGCGCCGTTTGTTTCGTCGGACACGTTTGGCCGTGAGATGCGAACAGATTTGAGACGCACAAAACAGGAAAAGACGCATTACTAAAAGAGGCTTAAAGGCTCGTCAGACCACGGCTGTTTGTCATTAGTGCTGTTTCTTTAAAGCACCAGTTAACGGAACTTTTCAACTGGAGTTACACTATTTTCTCCAAAAGAACTTTTTCCCAAAATGACAAATTAAAGCTCTACCAAATACTTTTCTCTTGAAATGTCATGCTGACTACACTGTTACACTACGCCTGCTGTCACATCTGAGCACATCAGTAAGTCAGTCAGATGAGTATAGGTTACAGAGGTGTTTCATTAAAAAACAGACCAGCGGTAGATGAGTGGTAGACCTGCCTAGTGCGACAGAGCGAAACCTACTATTAAAGAGACAGAGGTCCTCATTAGTCCCTCGTTTTCCACGCAGCCTTCTATAACCTGCAAAATCATAACAAGTCTGTGTTCAGTGTGAATCCGTCCAGAGCCAGAGCCTTGCAGCGCTCCCCCCCCCCCCGGCTTTGAGAAGAGGCTTAAGTGGTAACATTGCCAGCGGGCTCCGTTTTGCACGAGGATCGGTGCTGAAGCGCATTTAAGAGAACACCGTTTTGGACTCAACGTAAAGCCACTGAAACCCATGTAGGAGTCGTAAGAAGAACACGAAGTTCATTCATAATCCCGCAGCCAGGAGGAGACGTTTTTTTCAGCCGTGACATTTTTTTTTTTTTTTTTTTTGGGGAAGGCTTTTGATATTTCACATTCTCACATTGTTGGCAGGGGGAAAAGGGCAATTTGCTCAATACTTAGTGTGCTTTTGTAAAGAGTCTTAACAGGCAGGAAATGTCCCGCTCTTGAGTTCTAAAATGGTGGCTATGAATGTGTTCTGATTGACTATTCCGTGCCAGCTTTTTGCTCCTTCCTGTTGAGGATTATGGCAAACATGAAATGAAACCACTTTATTTCTGACATTCACAGTTTGTCTTTTAGAGGCCCACATTGCAGCGTACATGCACAGTGTTATTCCACTTACTGTCAAGGCATTGCGGTGTAACTGGAAGGTGGTCTGAGTGGCTGTTAGCCAGTGAAGTGATCCGAAGTGGGAAAACGCGCAAACAGAATCTGCCGGCGATTGTCAGATATAGGCCGTATTATTCTGGGGGGGGGGGGGGGGGTTTGCGTTCCTGTTCTGTCTTGAGAGCAGAAGTGAATCAACACAGCAGGACCTCACCCACCCAGACACAGGGGGAGTGGGAGGAGAGATCCAGGTTGCTATGGTAAGGGTCATCCTGACTTCACCCTGATGGATGGCGGTGATTCTGTAGCTGAGGAGGAGTTAAGCTGGGCACCATGGCAACAGGCCACAGACGGGTAGCAGGGGGAGGGTGGGTGCATGAAGTTGTTTGATTGATCTGACTCAGCCACTGTGAAAAATATAGGTTCAGTACTGTTGGCTCAATATCGGACTTAGAAATTGCTATTTTCCTGCAAAAGGTAACTGCTGCACTTATATATCCCACATTAGATGTGTCCTAACAGAAGAAAAATAGTTCCACCGCTGAGGCAGAGCTGGGAATCAAAACAATACGTGTTGGTAAATTCATTGTAGTTGTTAAGATTATTAGAATTTGCAAAAGGAAAGGGCAAATCCCCTTCTATTACTTTGAGTATGCAGGCACAAAATGACACCTCTGATATTTATACATTTAAACCAATTATATGCTGTGAATGTGCAGCCAACACGTTTTCTACCTGTGAAACACTCATGTGTCATGACAGCCTGTGCTGCATGCAGTACAAGGATAGCCTGCCCTGGAGGAGGCAGGATGAGAGAGGGAGGGAGAGATGGACAGACAGACAGAGAGAGAGAGAGAGAGAGAGAGAGAGAGAGAGAGAGAGAGAGAGAGATATTCCTCTGAAGCCCAACCCCATCTTTTATTTATGACCCACAGGAAGTCCTTCAGTGTGTCCTCTAGATGATACCCAGGAAGTAAGCACAACACGCAGCCATCAGAACACAAGGCAGCCTGACCGGTCACTGACAGTGAAATGGGGCGTGGTCAGCAGGGGGTCGTTGCCGGCTTTGGAGTCAGTTTGATGTACTCTGGATGTTAGGGTATCAATTCTCACGCTAGTGTGTGTGTGTCTGTGTGTGTGTGTGTGTTTTTCTTCCGCTCTCTCTGTCTCTCAGCTCCCCCAAAGTTCACCAAGATTCCCACAGACCAGATCGGAGTGTCAGGGGGTGTGGCATCATTTGTGTGCCAGGCCAGTGGCAATCCCAAGCCTGTCGTCTACTGGAACAAGAAGGGCAAGAAGGTCAACTCCCAGCGTATCGAGGTGGTTGTCACAATGCACAATGGTCAACTCCTACTGCGGAAGCATAACGAATACAGAGCAGTGTATGATGAAGACATGTGGCTGTATACTATTACCATGTCGAGGTTATACAGTATATTTCTAGATAGATCAATATTTATTCAGTTTAAGTTTAGCATAGCATAACGATCAGTATAGCGCCATGCTACCAGTTGACTAATCGACTCCTTTAGCTCGTTAGCTATAAAGCTAAAGTACAGACATGAGGGTGGTGTCAGTGAGTTACAAGCACATTCCCCAAAAAATATATTACATAAGAATATTAATTTGACTTCAAAACAACACAAATTACAAACGTAATCACTGTAGACAAATTCATTGCGACAGAAAAAGCTTGTCGCATAAAAATATGGATCAGATTGCATATTGAAATGCACATATTGTTGCCCCTGAGCTACGTGCTAACAGAGCCACGGAATCACATTAGAGGACTGATTTTTATATATCGATGAACTAATAAGACCCAATGGTTAGAGATAATGTATTTCAACCAGAGGACCCACATTTAAGCTCCCCGTGTTGGTAAGTGTCTACCTCGCTGCAGTGTCTTTGTGAATCCCTGCCAGCTCCAGGACGATAGCTGAGCCTGACCTCGTGGAGGGGAGGGCAGGTAAAAAAAAAAAATATGAATAAATCCTTTTAGGAAATCAATGAGGTATCACACTCTGATTGTTATCGCATTATTACGGTAAAAGAAAACTATGCTAAGTTAATGATTTACAACATTGTAGTTTACTATTGTTGTAGTGATCCGTCCGTTTACTCCGCTGTGACTAATGCTTCTCTTCTCCTGTGGTTCTGTGGCCGTCCAGACTGTGGAGTTTGATGAAGGCGCAGGTGCTGTGCTGAGGATCCAACCGCTCAGAGCACCTCGAGATGAGAACATCTATGAGTGCGTGGCACGCAACAGTGAAGGAGAGGTGTCTGTCACTGCAAAGCTGGCCATTATCAGAGGTGAGACCGCACCCCCCCCCCCTCCCCCCTCCACTTGCACACACCTGGTTACAACCGTCGTCTCCGGTTCCCTGAGCTGTCAGTTGTAGATGTGACAATAGAGCCATGCCACACCCTGCCTTCACAGCGGGCCGCAGTGCACTGTTCTTTTTATAGTCCCTCTGAGTGCGACAGAGCGTGATCTGGCCACAGAGAGGGCCGGCTAGCTCGCTAGCTAAAAGGGTACTCCAGCATCCCGATAGCTGGCCAGAGTGAGGGTGTCGATCTAATGCGCGCTGCCTCCTAGGAGGGAAACGTATCCAATGTGGTGCTCCAACATGCTATGAGCTGAAGTTTGTAGCATGTGGCTGCAAGCCTGGGATCCGAGCATTTGGCTTTCGCACAGCACAGCTGGAGAGGATGAGGAGATAGAGGGATGGCCGCTTGGGCTGGTACTACATGAAGAAAAATCAGGGGATTAGGCCCCGGGTTGGCAGACAACTCATTTCTGCAAGGGGGAAATTGAGGGAGAGAAAGCCAGAGGGAGGAAGAGGTCGAGGAGAGGTGAGAAGGAGGATGATGGAGGATGAGGAGGTTGGAGGCGAGTTAAGTAACAGTACAGGATGGTGTGAAACAATAGTGATGAAATGGGATGTCGGAGGAGTGGTGGAGGGGGTGTAGAAGTGCAGGAGATGGATGAGGACCGTGGAGTTGGCAGGGCTGTGTGGTAAGCAGAAGGCTGGTAGCCCAGGGAATAGACTGCCGTCCATCTGTTACCCAGCCCGTCATCTCTGCACACACAGCCCCAATCTAAAGCGCATTACCACATAAACTATACCTCGAGGGCAAGCCTCTCAGTGTGTGTGTGTGTGTGTGGCCGCGTGTGCCTCTTCCTGTTCGTGTAAACTTTTCTCTCGCTGAGATCTGTGTACCGTGACGTCCCGCTGTCCCCTCTGTGACAACAGAATTTACTGTCTTTGATTCTTCCCCATCAGCTGATAAATACATTACAGGACTGTGGTGAATGGGACAACATTTGAACCAATCTATTAAGCGATTAAGAGATGTTAGTAACCATAGTTTGCTTTTTCAAACACCGTGTACGGATGCACAGATGCACTGCAGACAGTTGGTAACAGAGGATGTGGTTTTGGAAGTATTTCTTCCCTCTGTGTAGAGTGGGCGATACAATATATATCTGTCAACCAACAGATTTTTGCCATATGGTGTTAGGTGTCGCTTTAATATCTCTGGGTGAATCTGGGTTATTGTGGGCAATGCTGCAAATCGAAAAGCAGGTTGTATGGCAATATTGGATTTTATATAGGTATTTAATTTACTGGATTTGCATAAAATACATTACTTTCTGGATATTTTATCCACGTACAATTTCGTGAAAGTAAAGTTATTTAAACTGCTGAATGTGTTATCACGTTTCTACAAAGCGTAAACTTTAGGTTTTGCTGCTATTAGCCTGCTGTTAGCCTGTTATTAGCCTGCTGTTAGCCTGCTATTAGCCTGCTGTTAGCCTGCTGTTAGCCTGCTATTAGCCTGCTGTTAGCCTGCTATTAGCCTGCAATTAGCCTGCTGTTAGCCTGTTGTTAGCCTGCTATTAGCCTGCTGTTAGCCTGCTGTTAGCGGCTCAAGCGACGCAATTTAAAGTCTGCGATTGGCCGTTTATTGCCAAGAGGCTCCTTAGGAGTCATAGTTGACTTTACTTTCCTTTTTGCATGTAAAGGTGCTTGCGCCTTTGACTTTTTTATTTTTATTAAAAAAGCAGATATTTTAGATAACTCAGTGCTTCCAACTATTTGACAGTTTGCTCTTGAAGCCGTACACCTCTGCAATCAACTGTAATGATACACCGATGTGCCGTTTGGTAGAACGTGCCATCAAAGAACGCCGTTAGTGCACAAATGTCGTGTTCTTTTTCGCAACGCGGTTCAATGGATAAAAGCTTCAGCAGCCACCGACGACGAAGAAAGGAGACTTTCCATTACTGACCAAGAAAAGTCTTTTCATCCCCTGATGTGTGTCATCGCATCATTTTGTATAGCGGTTGACCGACACTAATAGCAACGTTGTGCAGTGTGAGGGGGCCAGCGGTTGGCCACAGGATATGCGCTACTGCTCTGTAGGCTGCCTAATGGATGGAGATGTGGTAGGTTATGGTCAGGGAGGCTTTTGTGCCTTCAACATCATCATCACACATCACCCTTCCCATCCCATTACCTTCTCGTCTTCCTCCTTTCTCTTTTCACCGAATATATCTCTCTGTCTTTGACTAGCAGCCTCTTTTTTGGCCCACAGCGAAGTCCGTTTCTAATTTCATCTCTCTTGTTTTATTCATTCTTTCATTTTCTCTGCCATCTATTCTGCCTGACCCTCACTGTCTATCCGACTCTCCCCCCCCCCCCACCCTTTGCATTTTACAGGCTCTCTGCTGCACCCCCCCAAACCCTCCCCATCCCCTTTCCACCCGAACTGCTCTTTTCTATGGACACTGCAGTTGTGTTGTTCTGCCTTCAGGAGATGTGAATATCTGCAGTTCTGCATGTTTGAAAAACCTCTGGTGGGCGAGAGATTCTCATCATTGCAGCTGCGTATGTGTGTGTGCATGCACATGGATTTCTTTGTTTACGGGCATGTGTGTGTGTGTGTGTGTGTGTGTGTGTGTGTGTGTGTGTGTGTGTGCGTGTGCGCGCGCGCGTGTGCATATCTGTGTGTGTGTGTGTGTGTGTGTGTGTGTGTGTGGCTGGTTTGTGCAGAGTAATCCTGATTATACTCACCTCTCAGTGTCCCATTTTAGGAGAAAGGCAGGCGAGGGATGGGGGAGGAAGGGGGTGAGAGAGAGAGAAGGGGGAGGAGAGATGTTCTGCCACCACGGCACACACCCTTCATATGAACAACAAAGTCAGATCAGTGATTCCCCCCCAGGCGGCAGCTGCATTGGCAGGCCGGCGGCTCAAGCAGCATTTCGGTCTGGAAACAACTGAGAGTATCAACTCAGCCTGCAAGAGGATTACACTCCTTGAGTGGAGAACCGGCTCTTTCATCATATGCACCCCTTCGTCTGCACAGTCTTTATTCCCTCCCTCCTTCCTCTTATTCTTTTTTTTTTTCCTGCAGTCTATTCTTCAAGTATGTTTGTATGTAACGGAGTGTTATGTGTGAGATCATCAGGTTTTATGTGTTTAGTCTCCGGCTGCTGGATCTGTGAGGAGGGCCAGAGATGGGACTCAAGGGTGGCGGGGGACACATCTACGGTTCATCTACGATGCTAAGTCCGATTCGGCATCGTATTGTGATCTATTATCATAAAGGGCCATTAGCATTTAAAGTGCTCCCCTTCAGCCCTCCTGCAGTCTATAGGAGTCAAAGCATTACAGCCTCTGAAGACTGCCAAGCGCTGGCAGATTAATCCTGAATCAGGCTCCCTGAGATGGGCTTTTATTTGGGCTTCTTTCATCCACGTGGTCATTCCCCGCTGAAATGAACGGAAAGATGAATAGGCAACCGATTTCCTTAACCAGGACAAATGATGATTTTCTGTGGGGAAGCTAGTGTGTGTGTGTGTGTGTGTGTGTGTGTGTGTGTGTGTGTGTGTGTGTGTGTGTGTGTCTTTGGGTGACTGAGGGAAACACAAAGAGAGACAGCAAAAGAAAACCTGGCTTCATGTTTGTTTGTTTGCATCAAATGCATTATGTGTTTTGACTCTGTGTGTGTGTGTGTGTGTGTGTGTGTGTGTGTGTGTGTGTGGGTATCTGTGTGTCTGTTTTTCCTAGTATTTGTGTTTTTGTGTTGCTTGCACGCGCATGCATGAATTGCATATTTGCCCAGATTCGGTTGGCTCCGGCGACTGTTTTCGGGCACCGGGCCTGATTGCCCTTCTGCAAACACAACCAGGCCAGAATGTGAGCTCTCAACCTCTTGATGCACACAAACACACACAAACACAAAAGCTGCAGGGAACAATGTTCGTTGGCCGTTGCCAATGTTCCCCCAAAAGCTGTTGACACACTCGGTGTTTATATACACATGGCGCATTTTTTCCATAGGCCGTCTTATCAATTTAACCAGGAGATGGAACATAAGCGGCGCTTTTGTGCAGCTCTGTTTGTGTTTGATAAATGATTCATTTGGTGAAAAGTGTGATCAAGGCCATGCCCGCAGTATCTATTTCAAGCAGTCGCTGACTCATCCAGGAGCCTGGCTGGATACCTGTAGCCCCCGATTCTCCTCTCCAGTGAACTGTGCTTCAATGTCCAGTGTGACTGTCTGTCTGCCGGGTTATCTCTACCTGCAGAACAGAGTGTGAGTCGGCTGCTGTGCGTTGGTTCTCTCTATCCATGCACCCATCCACCCATCCGTCCGTCCATATTCAAGTGTGGCTGTCGCCATCATTTCTCAATTTAATGAATCATTTACATGCCATGGAATTTTTCACCACACACTGTTTATTCTAAAATAATTATATTAACTGAAAACAAAACGGAATTGAACTATACATTATTAATACGTTGTATAGAATCATTTCAGGTATCTTTAGAATATATCTGTACATACATAAATCTGTCCATCTCTCTCTCTCTCTCTCTCTGTTTCTCTTACCTCTCTCTAATGTTTCAGTGCGAGGTCCACCTTTTTGCACCATTGATAAAGACCTGACTGGAATACTGAGCCCGCCCCCGCCCCCGCCCCCACACGCATACATGCACACGCCCCCGAGCCCGCTGCAGTGGCGTGCCCTAATTAACAGCCAGGGAGTCCATGTAGAAGTAGCCGGAGGGTGATGAAAAGACCATCTGAACCCTCTCATGAGAGGGGGGTGGGGTTGGAGCAGATGTAGGTCTGGCAATTTTCTCGCCTCGGGGGAGCTCGCCTCCTGACCTCCCCATCGATCTACCCCCCTTCTCCTTGCTTTCTCTTCTTGCGTGTTTCATCAATGGCCGTACCACCGGCCTCCATTCAGGTGGATCATTAGTATTGATCAGTCGGGGACGGTGGAGAGGGAAGGCAGGGGTGTCTCCCCCCCCCCCCGTTGGCTGATATCAGAACGTTGCCCCTCCTGATCTCCACCTAAGCTTTAACCACAGCGTTCAGACTCACCACCAGACTCTCCTCTGAGCTTTGATTGCTCTCTTGCTTTTTTTTGTGGCACTTCTCCTCTCCGCCCACCTCTCGGCAAGCGGCTTGACAATCCTATCTGGCAAAAGCTGACGACTGACGAGAGAAAGAGAGCGATAGATCTTATCTCCGCTCAGCCTCTCATCCCCATCGCAGAGTCTTTGGAGACACAGATGGGACACGTCTGTCATGCAGTTAGGTAGCGGGGGGGGGGGGGGTCTGCGTCTCGGACCGTTTGGCTCGCAATGCCCAGGCTTGAGCGAGCAAACTTTTTTGGGGGGGGTTTTGCTGTGCTCAACAATCAAGGGTCTCTTGTAAGTTTGATTTATTAGCCCGAGCAAATTGCCACCTTCATAATTGCTTTGCAGCTGTAGGAAAGTGGAATATATAATTATAGTTCCAGGTATGGGGGAGGTGTCCGTGTGTGTGTGTGTGTGTGTGTGTGTGTGTGTGTGTGTGTGTGTGTGTGTGTGTGCGTGCGCGAGAGGGATAGAGTGGTTGAAAGGGTAAGGAGAGGAGGAAGCAGGAGTGCTGATGGATGCTTGATTACGTGTCTGGCCATCTGGACCGTTGTCACCGAGATGCTTAATCCCATTCACCACAGGAAGTGTGTGCGAATGTGTTTGTGTGTATGTGAAATGGAAAGCAACTGCTTTTCTGCATGCGCACGCCTCGATTTTCCTGGATATGTGTGGACGTGTCTGTACATTTTCTCTACCCGCATCGCACCTGTGAAAGATGCAAATGAGAAAAACAAATATGTACACACACACACACACACACACACACACACACACGCGCACACTTATCCACTGCCCCACGACACAATCAGACATATCCAGACGCATCCCAGACCAGCCTCTCTAATCGTTGGTACATTTTAACAATTACTGCTAACAAGTCCTTATTACCCCCAGTGCCCTGCCCCTCCTCTTGATCCCAGCTTCTAATTGCTGCTGCTGTTTCTGAGCAGCTCTCTGCATAGTTATTAGACAGGAATCATTACCACCACATAACACAGAGCCACACCATGGGAAACTCACAGCTCACTGCCACCAAACACCTGTGTTTCTAGGTAAGGAGTGTACTGTGTTGTGTGTGTGTGTGTGTGTGTGTGTGTGTGTGTGTGTGTGTGTGTGTGTGTGTGTGTGTGTGTGTGTGTGTCTGGCTGTGTTTATACGTGTGTGCGTGCAGCACTTAAGTAGCTCCTGCTGACTGGGCGGTATGTTTATGCTCCTTAAGAAACGGCCTGTCACCCACACACACACACACACACACACACACACACACACACACACACACACACACACACACACACACACACACACTCAGTAAACCCTAGCTGTGGCTGTGCCGCCTACTGGATCACCTAATGACTCGCTGGCTTTAGGAGCGAACATGCAGCTTTGATGAGGAAGGCTACAGTAGGTCATGTGTCCTCGCCCCTATCTGCACTTTCAAGGGCCTGCAGGTGTTAAAGGGGGGGGGGGGGGGGGGCGGCAAGTCTTATGTTTCACGTTGGAAGAAGGAAAGTCATTTCAATGCACGGCAGGTTTTGCTCTGTCTCTCTGCAGAGAAGTCGGTCGTTTGCGCTTAAAAAAAAAAACTGCAGATCAATTGTCCCAAAGATTTACGAGTGAACACATTTGTTTATTATTGTCTCAGTGGATTTGCTTCCGAAATAAAGTATGAGAAATCCTCTCATTGTGTAAGCCGGCCCTGTCTCTGCCCGTCTTTATCACTTGTCTTTTTTTGTCTTTATCGCTGGCCGCGTGACTCTAGGCGCGGCGTCGTCTGTCTGACGGTGACTCAGTCCGTCCCTCTGCTCCACACTGAATTTGAACTCTTGAACTTTGGCACAGGCATACATGGTCCCCAGATGATGCATCTGAATAGTGTTGGTGACCACTTCAACACCACCATGAGGATATCATTTTTAGGTTTTAGGTGAACTAAAGGAAACAACTGCTGGATGAATTGCCATGAAATCTGGTACAAACATTCCGGTTCCCCCTCAGGATGAAGTGTAATAACTTTTGGTGATCCTTCAACTTAAACATTTTTAATTTCTCCACTACTTTTGGTTCATGACCAAATACCTGTAAATCACATGACATGTCCGTCGGCCTCATCTGTACTTTCGTGTTCCGACTACTTGCTAATACTTCATTTCTTTCTGTTCATCCTTCCAGAGGACCTGTTGCCATTTGGCTTCCCCAGTATAGACATGGGTCCCCAGCTGAAGGTGGTGGAGAGAACGAGGACGGCCACCATGCTGTGCGCAGCCAGCGGCATCCCCGACCCGGAGATCTCCTGGTTCAAAGACTTCCTCCCCGTCGACCCCGTCAGCAGCCAGGGGCGCATCAAACAGCTCCGATCAGGTGAGGCAGACGAGCAGGCACCGTCACATTATTTCATTTGAAGATAAGTAAACAAACAGTGCTTCTAAAGCGGAGCATCGCTATCAGGTGAAATCCCTGCTGCTCTAAATGATCATGTTTTAATTATGATTGAGGGATTACATGCTCCACTCTGAGTTTATCTACATCCTTTGGGGGTGTAAAACCTTTTTAAAGCCAATTTCATGAAGAAGAAAAAAAAGGCTAATTGTGCGGCCCTTAAGCCAAGAAAAATGTTTTTATGAACATTTGGGAGAAAAGATTATAAAAAGAGGACATTAAAGGCACAAATCTTTCTCCATTGTGAATCATAAATGTAAAAAAAAAAAATACATGGCAGCATGCGATTGAAAAAAACCAGGTCTCATATTCACTATAAAGTTCCTAAACAATTATAAAGTAAATTATGTTTGAAATAAATGCTTAGTATAATAATCAATGTACCACAAAAAAACAAGCCACAGGAGCATAATTCTCTTTTCTCAAAAATCAATACATACGCCCATGATCATTTAACCGACGCTCCTCTTATCTTGTGACTCCGCCCACCCTGACACTGTGTGAAATGAGCTCAGTGTCCTAAAATCTGAACGTAAGATCCCTTTAAATTGCCAGAGACAGCGACGGTGCAAAAGAGGGAGGGGGGGGGGGAGGGGAGAGAAGAGAAGAGGAGTGTGTCTGTGCAGATAGACGGAGGGATGAAAACAGAAGAATCACATCTTGTGCTTAAGACTGTTTGTTCAGCTCTGTTTATGCTCTTCTTCATAGATGATACAGTGTCTCCTAGAGCGGGCAGATATGTATTTTCTCACTCCGCCGTCCTCGGGGGGGTGATGGGGGGGGGGGGGGAGAATGAAAGTGATGGTGAGGCGAAACCATTTTGTAGTTGCTTCATCCATATTCTCGGTGCAGAGCTCCTCCGCCCCGCCGGCTCTGATATCTGCCTGCTGTCAGCCAATATCCTTCACTGATCACCAGTGTCCTCTGCCAACCTTGCGTCTTGCGTCTCCGTTTGCACAGTTTGACATTACGTCGTCGAAAACAAATTTCGAGTCTCGCACTTCCAAAATTGCGTTTACTGTTCGCTGCACCTGTCGAGCGCAACGCGCGCAGTTTACAGCGACAGCGGCGTCGGAGGAGAGAACGCCCTCATCTCTAGCTGGTGAGCGCAGAGTTTACCGGTTAAAGTGACAATAGCAACCATCAGATTTTGGCCGAGCAAAAACTAGATTCAGTACATTTGCTCAAGTACAGCTTTTAGGTATTTTTAGGTACTTGTATTTGCTTATGTATTTCCAGTTTATGCGTCTCTATCAACTACATTTCAGAGGGAAATATTGTACTTTTTACTGCCCTGCATTTATTTGATAACCGTAGTTATTTTACAGATTTAGATTGTTACTATAAATGAACTTATAAATAACGTAATGTCTTATTACCCAGCAGTATGAAGCAGCCCCAGGGAATTACCCACAAGTCATAGCAACATGACGTTAAACACGGGGTAACCAGTGGACGCATGGAGACGTAAACAAAGAGGACGGCTCAGTGTGTTCAGCCTGTCTTATTATATTTACTCAGAAACATTAAGGGTTAAAGATGGAACAAAACATAAACTTGAAATCAGATATTTATTTATTTTTTAAACGAGTAAATAGATGATATGAAGTGACCTCATCTTGTGAGGAGAGAGCCTGAAGACGTTCAAATCAGGGAGCACAAAGTATAAAATGAATACACACAATTATGCATCTTGTTTTTTGTCGTCTTCATGGTAACGTGATATGTTGCAGCAGAGTGCCGTCCCGTTCATATTTACACCATTTGGAGCCCTCGCAGTCTCTCTCACACTCAACCACTCACCAGGTGACATCAGTTAAGTCCTTGAGGGCTCAGGGTTCAGGGCTCAGGGTTCAGGGTTCAGGGTTCAGGGAGGACGTTGGGATTTGGACTGACTAACCGTTGACCTGAGAACAGGTGAGCAGGAGAGGAGCTGAGTGGAGGACTAACGAGGGACAGGTGAGACTGATCAGGGCCGGGCAGACGATCCCAAAAAAAGACAGGAAGTAAAAAAGCAAATATGAAAAATGAGGAGTTAACTTCAAAATAAAGCAGGGAACGGGCTAAACAAAAAACCCAAGACCATGACCGTAGCGTGTGCTTAGCTTACAGAACATAAACCAAAAGAGAGAACGCCTGTTACTTCACCGCATCGACATGGGTGGAGATCAAAAGCATGTAAAGTCACGGTTGCTATGGTAATCTACGCTGATCGGGCAATCATTGTTTAATGAACGGTCAATTGTAGTGTAACTGTAGTCGACCGTTTTCTGTGCTGAGACCAGTTTTAGCTCCTACGCCCTCGTTCCTCGCATGCTTCCCAGTTACCCACTGATGTGTAAAAATGGATACTCACCGTCGTGATTTACAGGGCTACCGAAAGTGGAATTGCTTCTGCGTAAAAAAAAATGCTCTGCAGTGGGTGTGGGTTGGATTTTAGCCACCAGCCAGTCTTGCTACTGCATGGATGCAGGTGAGACGATAGACGCGGAACGACGACGACAACAACGTCTAAAGCCGCAGTGTGTCCGGTAGAAACCTCGTGCCAGAGGGAGCAGTGTAGTGATCCATAATTATGATAAACACTATGCAAATGTTTTCTCCATTCTCTGCTTATAATTTATGAGAAAGCGTCGGTGGCCTTGGAGCTCTCTGTGCATCTTGAAACAATGTTCTTGTTCACTGTGTTCTCTCTTGGTAAGCGCAGTAATATCATACCGTATCTATCATAATAAGTTCCACCTGGTCTGCTCCGGGGAGGGCGTCACACGGAGACGTGACACCGATTCACCGGCGCGGAACGTGAGTCCACGGAGCAAGACGAGCGGCACGGTTAGATTCACTTCAGGGCTTTAATAGGATTTCAAATCACCTAAAGCACTGCAGCGCTGATCAACAAAACGCGCCGGATAATGAACCAAACAATGCAGCGCAATGATTTGGTGGAAATCAATTTCACCTGAGCAACACAAAGTAGCACCGGGGATGTGTTACGGATGAAACGCTCCTTTTTAAAAAATCTGTTTAATGGGGGCACCTTCCGAGCATCGCCTCTGATGTGGTGGACGGCTGCCAGCTCCTGTTGGACCGCGGCCAGCGATCTGTTTTGGGACACAATTATTGTTTTCTCTCTGTCTCTTTTCGTTCTCTTTTCTCTTGTTTGGTCCTGGAAATATATTTTATGGCCCATTTGGGTCAGGATGAAAAAAAAAAAAAATGATATTGAGAACGACTCGCACTCAAATCCCACAAAAAAAGACGACTCCGAGCCATTTCACAGCCCATAAGTGTCCATCACCTGGGGTGTCCCGCCAATGCAGGTAACTGTCCGAACGGTGGCCATCGGCCCACGCACACACACACACACACACACACACACACCATCCGGTTTCCTGAGGGTACAAAACATATGGCGCGGTATAGAGCTGCACTTTTCCTGACACCTTTATACCTCAACCAAGGCAATCCATCCATTTTTCCACGCCATCTGCTGCACCAGTTGAGATGAGGAGAACCACGACACGCTATCATTTTGGGGGGGTTGAGATCTGGAGAGTTTACCTAAGCGCTCAACGGCCTTCGTAGACGTACTCGCCAACAGATGGCGTGCAGTAAGGCCCCCCGAGGTTGACCGCCGGGGTAATGGATGGACCCGTCTTCACCGGGAACGGTGATCTGATCAAAGGTTGTGGTTAACGGTAACAGTCACTTTGACCCAAAGCAAAAAGGAAGTGATTCAGCTTATTGAGCTGCTGATTAGCAGACAAACAATGACATTTGATTGGAAATTAGGACATAGAAACAAATGATTAGTCGTTGGTGATTCTGGATTTCTTAAAATGGCGAGATAAAGAGAGACACATCCTGTTATCGATCACGTTTCATAGACTTCATTCATGCTGTGATTTGTTATACTTTAAAAATGACGTGTCTAGTTTTTAATGTCCGTTTGTGAAATAAATTAGGGCACAAATAAATCTGCAAAGAATCTATATAGCAACTAATGATTATGTTTCATTAATCGATCTTAGGTCTGAAAAACTGTAAGGAAATGATGTCACAAAGGGCCATCCTCAAATTTCAGATTTGGTTTGATCATCGGTTCGAAACCTAAATATCTTCAACTTATTGTCACATAAGACTAAAGCACCAGCAAATGATCTCTTATGAAGAGTCAGAACCTGTGAATCTTTGTCACTTTGCTTAAAAAAAGAAATACTTAAATAATTAACCGGTTAATCACACCATTGTCTTAATGGACTAATTGTTTCAGGTCAATAGAATTGTCTTGTCTTTAACGTGTTCGGTTTGCATTACAGTAGCCTGTGTTGGGGTAGAAACGGCGCCCGTCCGTCTCGATTGTCGGTAAATGTCCCGAGTTAAAGTCAACGTCTCGCCTCGTTGGGAGCCGGGAGGCCGGGTGATCTGTTTGACCCAGATGTTCTGGCAGAGGTATCGGGTTAGCCCTATCCGTTGTCATCTGATCGGCTGAGTCTCGGCCCAGCGGACATTATACACCCTCCGCAATTTCACATCAGCTGAATTTACAGTCGCGTCTCATTCTGGGTCCGTCAGCAGCTTCCAGACTTACTAACAAAACTGCCTTCTCTTCTTCTCTGTCATCTTTCTTTCTCCCCTTCTACAGCTTTTTGTCCCGCCTTTCCACACCGCCTGGCATTATGTTTGTCCATCAGTTATCCGTCTACGCTCTTTGTTTATGTGTAGGTAGCCTTTAAACGCGCACATATATACTCAGCGCCTGTCTTTTTTTCATGTGTGGCGACAACATGTTCTGCATAAAGGAAGATTTCAATCGCCCAATTTCAAATTCCTGCTGATGGTTAGCCATACGAGCTGCTTCCAGCTGTCAGATGAGTTCTTGTTCGCGAAGCTCCACCTGTCCGGCTCCATCTCTCCTCCGCTCTGTCTTTTCCCTCGCTTCTCCTTCTCCACCTATTTCTGTAGAGCAGGCTCGGCTTGTAGAGCAGATAATTTATTCCTGTTTATCTCCCAACTCTGCCCCGTACCGCGGGGAAATGAGAGATGGAAAAAAAAAAAAAAAAAATAGAGAGGAAGAGGAGGGCACGAGCCGTTTCCCTTTCATGTAGCTGCAGAAGACGGAAGCAAATGGATGACAGCTTCAGCTAGCAGGGCCTCAGCTCACTAAACACACTGGTGCACACAGTCGTGCCCTCGCTGTGTTTAACAAGTCAAACATTCCCTCCTCCGAGAATCCAGAAGCATGTTGTTTAGACTTCTGCATATACCGATCAGCTATTGTGTAAACTGTGGTAGAGTGTGAATCACTCACACACACACACACACACACACACACACACACACAGTGTTTTTCCCTGTGGAACCTTTTAATGCTTATCAGGCCGGGTTTTTAAGATTTAATAATTAAAAGCTTTTTTCTCCATCAGGATATTAACACACCACGAGTGTGTGTCTGCAGTGAACTAGTAAGTAGATTAGCTTAAGTGTTAGATTTCATTGTGAGGGACGTCTGCTTTCCTTGAGGGCTGCAGCTAGTTATTATTCATTATCTTCGTTTTGCCTGACCACAACTGAGAAAAGAAACAAATCCTTAGTAATAATAATAATTAGTAATAATAAAGCAAATAATGTTACATTCTGAAAATGAGTGTTCATTCTCATTTAAATGTACATTTTTCTTGTAATACTCTCTGTAACTCAGAAAGCAGGACTTTTGTAATGGAGTATTTGTAACTTGTTTCACCATTGTGTATATCTGTGTGTGTGTGTGTGTGTGTGTGTGTGTGTGTGTGTGTGTGTGTGTGTGTGAAAGGTCAGAGCATACATCTTCTGTTTCTCTATGTATCTCCATACATCTCTCACGAGCCAGTTCCCTTTCATCAGTCTCACAGTGTGTGTGTGTGTGTGTGTGTGTGTGTGTGTGTGTGTGTGTGTGTGTGTGTGTGTGTGAGTGCGTTTTGAATTGTGTCTTTTTCATCTGCTCCTGCAGCAGAGTGTAATCCATGGTTTTGTGCTTCCTCCTTAGGCTCCATGTCAAAGTCAGTTTCAGATGAGATGAATGTGACAGAGCAGGCTGAAAGAGCAAAAAAAAAAATAATAATAATTCAAAAGGCCGTTAGCAAAAAAAAAAAAAAAAAAAATACAAAAGTAAGAATAGCACCCTGTGAAACAAAAGCATACCTGACGAACAGTGTGAGTAATTACAGCGCGTTTAGGGAGACACTGTTTACCGCGGTGGGATCAGAATAGGAGGATGAGCGTTGAGCGAGTAGAAGAAACGAGCCGAGGAGCTGAAGAGCGTTGTCGGGTTGTTGCCGTGGGTTAAAGCTCGCCGAGATAGAAACGGGATTTCTTCACAGCAGCAGTGAGCCTGCTGCAGGAGAGGAATCAACAAAAAGGTCCTTCAAGTGTCATCTAAGTTTTTAAAATGTCATTTTGAGACTTGCTTTTGACTTCCAAACTTTTTGGAAGGAATTTCAGTTGTGTTTTGTTTTTTTTATGTGTTGCCGTGCACGGAAAGAGAAAATACGAGGCTCTCTTAATAAATGCAACTGCTGGTCTGTGAGAGCGCGGCCCATTCAGACGCTGCCTCACAGATACAACATCAAAGCTGACTTTATTGGATGTTGAAGCAATAGAAGTGAGGATACCCTAGGGTCCAAATATAAGAGACAAACATCCCAGGGTGCAAAGGAGATGAAGCAAAGAAAGACTGATAGCAGCAGAAAGGTTTTCCACAAACTCAACTGAACAGCTTCACTCCTCTCTCTCTCTCTCTCTCTCTCTCTCTCTCTCTCTCTCTACCTCTCTCTCGCTACCTCTCTCTGTCTACCTCTCTCTCTCTCTCTCTCGCTCTGTCTCTCTCTCTCTCTCTCTCTCTCTACCTCTCTGTCTGTCTGTCTCTCTCTCTCTCTCTCTACCTCTCTCTCTACCTCTATCTCTCTCTCTCTACCTCTCTCTCTCTCTCTGTACCTCTCTGTCTCTCTGTCTCTCTCTCTCTCTCTCTCTCTCTCTCTCTCTCTCTTGCAGGAGCGCTACAAATTGAGAACAGCGAGGAAACGGACCAAGGGAAGTACGAGTGCGTGGCCACCAACTCTCAAGGCGTGCGCTACTCCTCCCCCGCCAACCTGTATGTGCGAGGTAGGACCTGAACCCAGAAACGCACACACACACACACACACACACACACACACACACACACACACACACACAGACACACGCACAGACAAACACACAGACATCCCTACGATTAAGTCGCTCTCGGTATAAATAGAGTCTTCTTTTATTTCTGTGCTTTTAAATAAGTATTACTAACTCATCCATTGTCTACAACATATGTTGACCCTGTCGTTTGGTATTTCTCACAATCACCCGTAACAAGTCCACGTTAAAACTCGGTGCGAGTCCCGACAGTGGCATCAAATTGAGCATGAAGTCGGGAGCGCACCTTGGTTTAACTGCATGAGGCGTCACTGATCTGTCTACTAAAACGGCTTCTGTACGAGAGGCGCATTGAGAGCAAACTGTTTCACAGAGGATGCACAGATTTGATTGGCGGTCTGAATGGAATTGGAAACAATCAGTTCATTTTATTAAGGATGTTTTACATTAATGCCGTAATTCTGCACATAATTGTGCCGATGTGTCACCGGCTGAAAGACCACGACCGATGTTGAGATTTCTTAAGTGGGATATCAGAGGAGTGTGTATGCGATGTGTGTGTGTGTTGGTGAGTGAGTGTGAGTGTGTGTGTGTGTGTGTGTGTGTGTGTGAGTGTGTGTGTGTGTGATGCAGTGGAGTGAGTGGCTTTGCGCTGGCCGTTTTTATTCTCTCTGTGTTTCCCGTTCTCTCTCTCCTCCTCCCCCCCCCCCCCCCCCCCCCCCTCTCACGTCATTGTGTTCTGCATCAACCCCCTCTCATCCCTCAGAGCTTCGAGAAGGTTGGTGTGCTCTTTCTTTTCTTTTGTTACTCCTTTGTTTCAGAAAGCTTCACTTATTGAAACAGAGAGAAACAAAAAAGGAAAAAAAAAAAAAAAAAAAAAAAAAAAAGAAACCTTTTTAAAGGACACCGGTGTAGAGTTGAAGTGAAATGATATTGTCTCCAAAAAGAGTTGATTTCTCTAAAGCTGCTCTACGTTGATGAAGCGGTCTGCCTACGCAGCCGAGTGCATCGACTGCATTGTGAGGCCTTGTGTGCAGAAACCCTTGGTATTGCCTTCACTCCCCCCCCCGATCAATGTTTTCTGCATGGTATGATCTTGTTGTCATGGAGACCCAAGAATTGGAAGATTAAAAAAAAAAAAAAAAGAGGCGATGTTTGCATGGAAGGAGTGAGAGAGAAAGAGAAAGGAGCACCGCTTGCATGTCTGTTGACTGACGGACTGACACGAGAGCATGGCTCGGTGTGTGTCTGTGTGTGTGTCTGTGTGTGTGTTCAGGCCTATTGATGTGCTCGGATTGTATTATTGAACTTGCCGTCTTGCTACTGTCTCTCTTTTCTTTCTTTCGTCTTTTGTGCGGTTGTGCCTCGGCTCTCATGTCCTCACATCTGCTCCAGAGTCCTGCACTTGTTTTTGCATTTGGGTGAAAATCTTGCGCTCGCTTGTCACGCTTGTAGAACCCCCCCCCCCCCCCCCCCCCCCCCCAATTCTGCGTTGACGCTTCATGTGATGCGCAGGTTTTTATAGGAGAAACATCAGTTGTTCGGCCGGATTCATGCCACCAACTCAAGATGGAGAACCATCACATCGCCCGGGTTTGGAAACGACTAAATAGATTTACTCAAGCACTAACAGATCTGAGACACTTGGAAATATTGTGCTTTTTACTTCATTATATTCATTTATCAGCTATAGTTACAGGTTTCTTATCAATTATGATACGTTGTTATAGATTAGCCTACACAACGGTATTTAAATAGTTCAAATTAGCGCCACCTCGTCCAGTTATGATGGTGAAATAACAAATTCTTCTCTTTCACATTTGAAGTTCAGCGGTGGAATCAGCCCTTTCTCAGTTAAATCGCTCTCTTTGATGCTACAGCGCCGCGTGTCCCGCTACAACCAGTGGCTTTTGGCGGCTAACGTCAGCTAGCTTTAGCACACATTAGCTAGATATTGCTAAGTCACTGTGTCACTCATTACTGAGTCAGTGACTGTAGCTCGTAAAACGCCACTTCTGGTAAAAAAAAAAAAAAAAAAAAATGAAAGAAGTGTCAATTTAAGTATTCCTTTTAAAACATGAATTCTGAATACCGCACATCTAGATTCATAGTAACACTAAACTTTACGGGTTTTAACTCCACCGTATGCCGGAGGTACAGCCTGTGCCCGTATCTCCGGCTGTTGCTATCTTCCCCCCAAAACACTCCGATATGCCTCTATTGTATGACATTTGAAATTAATCACATCCGTTCCCATTTTTAGATACGGAGGGGATATTAACGATCCCCTCTTATTACAGAGGATAATAATAAAAGCAGTGTCCTTGAGAGCGACTGGGTGGCGCGGCGTAAATGTCAGCTCGGTGACGGAGCTGAGCGGGTGTGAAGCCGAGTCGCTGAGACGCCGCGGTAATCCTCGCGGCTGTGCCAAGGTCTCCCCAGCCTGTAGCCTCCAGACTCCCTGCAGAGGACGGGACTAATGATATCCCCGCTAATAAAGATTGAAGCTCCTGGCTCTCACCGACCGTATGGAAACGGGAGGGAAGTCGTGTGGCCCGGCTCGATTAACTTAAAGCTAGAGGGTCCTGCGAGCGTGTGACGGATTGTCCCTCGTTATGAGCTCACTTTTCTTCTTCTTTTTCTTGTTTTTTTTGGTAAAATACTCGGCGATGTGGTCTGCAGCGGATTCCTCTTTAGAAATACTGCTGAGTCCACGTTTCGAACATCTTGAGTCTCCACCTTCATCCTGTTGTCGCTCATATGACCA
>NW_027176964.1:16415228-16526933 GCF_023349555.1 Cebidichthys violaceus
AAAGACTGGAGATGTCAATCACGATGTCATAACGGCACGTTTCACGTCCCGAACGCTGCATGAAGTAGAGACCGATGAGGTAATTCTGCTCTCGGCTCACTGAGTGCGCCACCATGCTGTGATGTCAGGTTTTGTTTACGTCAATGAACTTGGACTAGATGGATCCTGCACCAGTTTCCGACCAGGAATATCGACTAGAATGAGCGTCCATTTCACTTTTTCTTTCTGGCCTTGAGGGAGAGAGAGAGAGAGAGAGAGAGAGAGAGAGAGAGAGAGAGAGAGAGAGAGAGTAGCTCATGTTCACAAATATTGATTGAACTTTTCTAGGCCATGGAAATAACATATTAGAATTCTACATGCAGGTTGCGTTTCCCTTCTAAGTCTGTTAGGAAACATGTAATATTCAGTGCGTTCACAAAAACCGTTAATCCATTTCAATACATGTTTCCTCCAAATGTAACTAAACCGTTCATGTCCTTGTGTTTTCTGTTTTACGCCATCAACTGCTGTTTCGGGGGACATAGTAACAAATGATTGATTAAAAGTAACACTCTAACTGAATCACTTGCTACGGACTGACAACGTTTCAAAATTACACCAAAGGTCCACACCAGGTTAAAACGATGAGGCCTCAATAAAAGCCGCCACTGGGAGCTGTTTGAGTGTGCCGGTTCATGTCCTTTGCGGGGATTGTGTCCTGCCAGAGATGTCCCTCCTGTAACTCCCTCGCCACTTTCCGCTCTCTAAAGAAAGAAAATGTAATTGGACTGCCCGCTCTAAGTTAAGAGCAGTCCCTCTTGAGGCTTATTTCTTTTTGTAGCCCACCTGACTGTATAGCAGGTTCATAAAAATGCAAGACAGAATAGATTATGGGGATTATAGATATTAAAGAGTAATAACAGGAGAGGTGGTAGAGGTGGAGGGTAAGGGTGATGGCATAGCGGCAGGATTACATATACTCTGAACTACCCAGAAACAAATCCCCCCCCCGGAGGGTTAGGGGAGGCGATTAAATCGTACGCTCTACAATATGAGGGCTGGTCTGAAAACGGGTGTCGGAGTGAGATTTGTTTATCAGGGTCAACTGAACAACAGCTGCAGATGTGAGGACGTCACCTTGTGGAAGTGACCTCCAGTAAACACGGAACCAACAAATCCACAGGACCATCTGGACTAAAGTGGAAAATAATTCATAAGCGATGACCTCGGCCGTGATAAATCGCGGTTGTGGTCATGGAAGACGGCATTATGGAAACCGGTGCTCTTCATCCGGCGTGCCTTCCTTTCCCCTTCGCTCCCCCAGGTGAAAGGCTACCGTGTGTACTACACCATGGACCCGTCCCGGCCCATGAATGAGTGGCAGATCCACAACGTCCAGGACAGCGTGATCACCACCATTCAGAGCCTGGTGACCTCCAAGACCTACACCATCCAGGTCCTGGCCTTCACCTCTGTAGGGGACGGACCCTTCTCTGACCCCGTCCATGTTAAAGTCATGCCTGGAGGTCAGTGTGTGTGTGTGTGTGTGTGTGTGTGTGTGTGTGTGTGTGTGTGTGTGTGTGTGTGTGTGTGTGTGTGTGCAGAACATAACCATCAGTAGAAGCTTGTGCATGCTGGTGTATGGATAACAGCTAAGCAGAGATCTTCATTTATTCATGTGCACGAGGAATGGTCGTTTTTCAGATGAGCACACGTGACTCGTTAGTTGTGTGTGTGTGTGTGTGTGTGTGTGTGTGTGTGTGTGTGTGTGTGTGTGTGTGTGTGTGTGTGTGTGTGTGCAGGTATACAAAAGTTAAGTAGCTCATTCCAGTGTTTCATCTAAAGTTTGTGAGGCAATCCACCACAGGCTATATATACGCAAATAAGCTTGACCTCTCAGGAAATGTGAACTTCTTCGAGAAGGAACACGTTCCACCTGCTGGGATTGAACCGCGGAGACTTTCTGAAAAGGAAACGGGGATTAGCTCGGTGCCGCTCATGTCACTGTGACAGCTGCTGTGAAGTCGTGGGTTTTATGCGATGGGAGGGACAAAGGGATGATTACTCTGATGGTATTATTGGTTTGAATATCTGCAGAGCCTGAGCTCCTGCTACGCCGTCAGATGTCTCATGAAAGCCTCCGGTTTTTCCAGCGCTCGAAAGGAATGAGATACTATGAAAACGGCACAAAAATACAAGTGTTTTGGAGATTTATGGGAGTGTGTTATGACACTGAGAGTTAGTACATCATATTTTTTTTGTTAATTCCACTAAGACTTCACATCACCTGAAAAATGAGGTCAGGTTAAAATAGATTGATTTCCAGCTTTGGTAATTTTTCTGCAACATTAAATCATTCTGACTTAATAAGCAGTGATTACAGCTAAAATTAGACAAATTGATTTATATAGAATTATATATATATAATATAATATAATTTAAACAGTCCTGTTTCATCAGATCTGATTGACAGTGGGTCACTTCCATTGTTATATAAATAGTATTGAAGAATAATTGTACTACCGTAATAAAACATGTTCATTCCAACTTTGTGAGATGATATAATATTAATGTGGAATCCTTATAGTAAAGAGGTTTTCAGGACAAAAAAACTGCACAAGAATGTGGCCGAAAACTGAATTGATTTCGATATAAAGACCGACTGACATTTTGTCCCTTTCAGTCCCAGGACAGCCGGGAAAGTTTAAAGTCGGAAAGGTGGCAGACACCAGCATTGAGCTGACCTGGGAACCTGCTTACACAAAGGAGGGCATCGTCAACTATGAGCTGCTCTACAAACCCGTCAAGTTCGGCGGCTTGGTGAGACCTCTTCACTCTCCCCTCGCTCTCTCTCTCTCTCTCTCTCTCTCTTTATGAACCTGTCTGCTGGGTGGATTTCTTAACAAGACAGAAGGATGAGAGGACGGATAAAAGTGGGACGTTTAAAAGATTAACCCCCAGCGTCCAGTGCCACTGTGTCTGCTAGTGACAGTCCTCATCTCTTCAATGATTTCTTTTTTTCGCTCCCCTCATTTCACCTCTCGTCTCGTCCTCTTGCTCTTCGTTCTTCTCTCTCTCTCTCTCTCTCTTTCTCTCTCTCTCTCTCGCTCTCTCTCTCGCAGGAGAAGCTGACCTTCGGGCCGAGGAATTCGTACACGGTGGAGGGTCTCAAAGCGAACACGGAGTACTCCTTCTCCCTGGCCGCCATCTCGAACAAAGGCATCGGCGCGTTCACCAACGAACTGGTGCAGAGGACGTCGCAAGCCAGTACGTCTCAGTTCGACTTGGGTTCACATTCTGTACCAGCAGGCGCTCGCGGACGCCGCACATTTAAATCGTATTGTGTTTTCCCGTCTCGTACCCAAATCTCATGCAAAAATGTGTTCTCTAAACACACACACACACACACACACACACACAGGTCAAAGTACATCAGCTCCTGAACCGGTGAAACCCGGGAACCATTTTCACATCTCTCCATCTATCTCATTTATCAACCCATCTGTCCAACCCCACCCCCCCCCCGTCCATCCGTCTATGTTTGACTGTGCCTTTCTTCCTCCGCTCAGCCTCTCGCTTTTCTTACACAACCACAGCATCGTGACAGATGGAGACGGAGCACCGATTAATGTCTCACTCTTCCTTTTTTCTTCACCCTCCGTTCACTTTTTTTTTTTTTTCCACTCTATCGGCGTCTAATGTCTTTGAAAAGGGGCGGAAAATGCACGCCACTTATTGGCTAGCAGCCCGTGGCGAGGAGCATTAAAGGATGGCGGTCGGCCTGCTGTGTTGACAGGTAAGTGCCGGTTCTGTATTTTGTCCACGGCTGAACTTTGATTCTCTTCCTTGTCTCCTATTTTCCGCTATTTTATTTTCCGCACAACCACCGATAGCCGACGACCGGTCAATTAAGTTCTACTATTGTGCTCTTGACGTATATCGAGTCAACTCGTATCTGCACAGAAGAAGAAAATGCAGATATAATGAGGAAAGCGGTGCAAGGAAAAGAATCAATTAAAGTAGTCATGGTCGAGGAGAAAAAAAAAAGCAAGTCCTGCAGTGAATGGCGCTCGACTGTAACAACGGTAAGTTTTCTTGTAATCTCTCAACAGACTCAAAGACTCCTACTGTGTGTTCACAATCAGATCCTTTTCTAGAACCGAGTACAAAATGTGCTTTCACTCTTTTTCTCCAAAAAGAAAGAGGAGGGTGGTGAGGGAGGCGGGGGGAGAGGGGTTCAGGAAGGGGAAGGTGCCAGATAAGCAGACTATTTCATGCAGCAGAATTCATTTCCCTGGGAGGTTACGTGCGCTTTGTTATCGCCAAGCTTTGGTGCACATCTAGATTGTCCCCCGAGGCCAACAGAACAGTGGCTGTACGGCTGAGTGGCTAGATGCTTGAACCTGTCAGCTATGACTATTACACTCCCACACATACACACACACACACACACACATGCCGTTCGCTCCCCGGCGCACGCACAAGCTCAGGCGCCTCGGCCATGTTCGCAGGTGTGTGTGTGTGTGTGTGTGTGTGTGTGTGTGTGTGTGTGGTCGCGCTCTTTTATACGTAGCTCTCATAGGGTGAGGGGTACCGACAGCTCAGGGGATCCATGATGATGAAGGTGTGTTTGTTACAGTAAATATGCAAGCCATCCTTCTGATTCATTTCTTGTCTGCAGTTCTTCATTCTAGTCTGACTTTCAACATCCGTCTGAGTGCCTTTCTCTCCCGGGCTCCTTGTTCTTCTTCTTTTTTAGATTATTTTGAATGTGAGATCTGTACTAGTTTGTTTGTTTTTTTTCTCCCTCCCTTTGTGAAGCCCAGGACCTCCCCCCCCCCTCATTCAGCGGTAGAACGATTCAGACCACTCTGTTATCCCGACTCGGGGATTATGCCGCCATAGGGGCCCGGTGTTGTGAAATGTGTGTGTTTGTCTGCGCTCCTGTGTACTGAGCTGTGCATCCCTGCTGTAGAAAGAAAGACTTGTATCTGTTTTTCATTCATAAATCTGGATCCGTTTATGCCATTAGTAGAGGATAAGATATAATCATCGGGTATCGGATGCACATTCTCCTCGGGTGTAATTAAGTTGTCCACTCAGGGTCAATACTCTCGTCTCTGGTTTATTTCATTAGGCTAACATTATGCTTTTTATATAATGTGGTTGCTCTCCTCTTGTGTCTCACTCATGTTTGTCCTGGCGTTATCTCTTTCATTTCAGTTTACCTTAGTTTCTTATTGTTTCCTTTGCTATCCTTATTTCCTATCCTTTTGCGTATATCTCCCCCCCCCCCCCCCCCCCCCGCCCCTTTCTTGCTGTTTCAACCCCAACATCTTGGGTCTCTCCTAAACTTTTTTTTTGCCAATTGCCCTCCTCGCCCCCTTGTCCAATCAGAGCCCTCAGCTGCCCCCGAGGGCGTGTCGTGTGAGAGCGCCAGCTCCACCTCGCTGAGAGTAAATTGGGAGCCGCCTCCGATGGAGGGTCAGAATGGCGAATTGGCAGGTTATGAGCTGAGATACCAGAGGGTTTCTGGGGCTGAAGGTGGAGGAGGGCAGGGCCAGGAGGTGACGGGGCTTCCTGTCCCGGCCCAGCAGGGGCAGACAGTGTTAGAGGGGCTGGAGAAATGGAGCTGGTACAACATCACCGTGGCAGCCTTCACTGTAGAGGGGACCGGACCCAACAGCCCCGTTGTGATTTGCAGAACTGATGAGGACGGTAAGAGTGAGAGCCATAGATCAGACTTAAACAGTATTGATTGTTTAGTTGATTATTTACTGGCTGGACCGCTGGTCGCTTAATTAACTCTGTGTTTGTGTGTTTGTGCTGCGCGCTATTAGTTCCCGGTGCGGCCCCTCGTCAGGCGGACGTCCAGCCGCTCAACTCCTCGGCACTTCGAGTCACTTGGCGGGCGGTGTTGCCACGGTTACGGCAAGGCCAGGTCCGCGGGTACCAAGTGCGTTTCAGCCGCGCAGAGAGCGGCGAATCGCGAAACCTTCCCCGGATCAAAGACCTGCTACTGGACGAGTCTCAGGTGATGTCGCAGCACAAATATTTGATCAAAAGATGTTCATTTATTTTAGCATTTAAACATCCTCCCTCTGTCTCCTCTTCGTCCTTTGACTCAACCCTCGTCTCATCTGTCTCGGCTGCCTTCGGGGCGTGTCTCATCCGTGGGATAAGATGGAGGAGGGTGACTCAACTCAATATGTGAGTGCAGACTATAGCCACCCCAGCACAATGCATCCAATGCATTACACAGAGACAGCTATGACGTCCTTATTGAGTTTGACCACTTTGAGCCTCTGATATGTCACTTTTTTTTTTTTGGATTATTTCTCACCGATGCATAACTGTAAAGAAAGGAAAGCGAGAGATCTGTGTAACGTCTCACATTAAAAAGGTGCTGTTATGTGTCCCGCCCCCCCCCCCCCTACAGGAGCTGATTTTAGGAGGTCTGAAAGCAGAGACTTTGTACTCCATCTCAGTGGCAGCGTACACCACCAAAGGGGATGGAGCGCATAGCAAAGCCAAACTGGTGCAGACCCTGGGGATCGGTAAGCATATGCCAAGTATACGGTTCAGTGCACTGGATTTAGTAACTTACTCAAGAATTGATCTTACAGTAAGCTGCACCAGGCAGCAGTAAATACAGAGCCGAATCAATTCTAATTCTTAAGATTTACATGATATACTGTATCTTTATATATATATATATATATATATATATATATATATATATATATATATATATATATATATATATATATATATATATATATATATATATATATATACGTTATGATTGATTTTTTTCTGCTGCCTACACTGTTGTTTGCAGTGCCCGGCCCCCCCTCACTTTGGGTGCGTCCAGGATCTGGTCCGTCATCGGCGGTGGTTCGGTGGGCTCCTCCGGTGGAGTGCTCTGAGTCAGGCTCCGATAGCCGAGGGGCCCCAGTGGTAATCCAGGGCTACCGCCTACGGTTTGGCCTGAAGAATACCTCTTTAGACGCCACAGTGGATTTCACAAATAAAGAGAAAAACTTCACAGTCGGAAACCTTTCCCCAGGTTCCTCTTACGTCTTTGTCCTCGCCGCGAAGAGCCGAGCGGGCTACGGAGACAAAGTGCAACAGGAGATAACGGTTCCCATCTTCCCGCCCTTGGGATACCCCGAATTTACCGACTTTGTTAATGCCACCTGCTGCTCCCTCCAGTTCTCCTGGCTGCCCCCTGCCCCAGAGGAGTGCAACGGTGTCATCACAGAGTACACCGTATCTTACAAAGAGGCCACGGGCCCCAAACCCTCTAGTGACCCCGGCCCGTCGGCCATACCAGCCCCCGCTGCTCCCCCTTGGCTGATCATGTTACCAGCGAGTGAGTCCAGCTACACCATCCTGGGCCTCAATCACAGCACGGCCTACGAGGTGCGGCTGAGAGCCCGCAACAAGGCAGGGCCAGGCCCCTTCGGCCCACCTCTGATGGGCCGAACCCTGGCCTTTGAAACAGGTAGGGCTGGCGCCTCGGCACCTTCTAAAGCACTGGTTCAGCTTCACACCTCCGCTCCCTTTACTGTGGATTTCACTCCAAACCACTAAACTATATGAAGTCTGGGCCAGCTGCAGAGTCTAGGGGAACACGACTGCTCCCCCCACCCCAATCTCCTCCACTCTTTCACTTATACCTTCATCACCTACCCTTCACCACCAGTGGAAGCAGGCTGAATGTTAATGGATGTTTGCTTCAAGAGCACCGCTTATCACAAACCTTCAGGTAAAAAGTCCACACGGGGCTCGGATGTACAGTATCTAATACGGCAGGTAAGTGCGCAGTCTGAATTCAAGGGCTAACCAGCGTCCGGGGCTGTGTCTGGAGGTAAGCGTTTTCGTCTGATAGACCTCCACTTCCACCTTTTTCCGAAGCCTTTTGCTGACATGGCAAATTCTGAGTCTAACAAACACACCCTCACACTCTGAGAATGTGGCATGTCAGATTCCTGCAGCCGGTCTGTCTGTTATCTCTACTTATCGCTCTTGACATCCACTCTCCTCATCACCTGCCCATCCTCTTAACCGTCATGTGTTCTTTCCACCCCTGTAAGAAATCTGACTGACGTTTTTTTTTTTTTTTTTTACTGGCTTGCAGAAGGACAGCAGAGGAGCCGCCGATGTGAATGAAATAAGTCGCCAACGTGTGACTCCGTCTCTCTGTTTGTTCGTTTCCCAGATGTGCCGAGGAACTTTTCCGTCAATCTGGCCACTAAGACCAGTGTTCTTCTGACCTGGGAGTTTCCAGAGAGCACCAACCCGTATCGCTTTACTGTACGTCCTCTGGCTGGTGCCATTTCTTTGGAATAATATTTGTCAGATGCTTGATTATAATACCTCACATTATCATAAGTTTCTGTGTTTTAACATGCATGGCGCCCAAACCTAAGTTATGCTCCAAGTGGGATGTGAAGACATTTACTATAAATAACAAAATCAAAAAACCAGCTCACTAATTGACCTGTTTTTTTGGGCGGATGGAGTAAACAAACAAGATACTTAAAGTATTGATTAGTGAGCTGAGTTAGCCGGCTGCTGCTGGTAGCTTCATAAGTACCACACAGACATGTGAGCGGTGTCAAGAAAGGGAATAATTTCGACTAAGAAATTACTTTTTCTTTCAAATGTGGTGTAAAGTGGGGCAGTGGGACATTGCAAATTAACCATGAAAGAGAAAAGAGAAAAATTCAAATTAATTTCCAGGATCACATGATGATAACAATTAGTTTTAATTTAGGCAGACTGCCCTCAGAAGGGTGCATGGTGTTCACGCGTTAAAGTACAATAGGACATCATCAGCATGCAGTGTATAAATAATCATATTTGCCTTTTTACCGGTTGTTCTAACTTCACTAACGCTCTCCCGTCCTCCAGGTGGAATATAACCGGCAGAAGATGGAGGTGGACGCTCGTCTGAGAAAGGCGGTCATCCCGAACCTCCAGCCCGACACCAGCTACGACTTTAAGATCACCGCTCCGGAGGGAAACATGGGAGGCCTTCGCCACCGCATCTCCGCCAAGACCTCCCCGCCAATCACCATCCGCCGCCCTGAGATCGACCACGCCCGAGACACTGAGACCACGGTCACCATAATCCTGCCGTCGCTGGAGTCTCGCTCTCCCGTCAAGTAAGACGGAGTTTTAGGTGTCACAGTTTCTGACATCTTCCAGATGTTAGTCTGTAGCGCGACAAATTGGCAAGGAAAGGTAGAAACGGTGACGTGTTTGCCGTTGTGTCAGTGCAACCGGTGTTATGTTGTCTGTCCTGCTCTGCTCCCACAGGAACGTGTATGTTGTTGTGGTTCCGCTGCGGAGAGCCCGCGGCGTTATCAGACACCTCAAGAGCCCAGATGAAATGGACCTTGAGGAGGTGAGAACCACAACAATGACAGCACCCACTGATGTTTGTGCCTTGAAGCAGGAAAGGACCTGTAAACACTCACACACACACACACACACACACACAATGAAATTGCTAAGAACTCCTTACCCTTTATAATTCCACGTCAGTGTTTGAACATTAGTCATAGATATTGGAACGTCTCATTTTGTCCTCCCTCCATCTCTCAGCTGTTAAAAGACATCAGTCAGAAGCAGAAGGATTCGAGGCAGCAGAAGCAGGTGGACCTGCGGCGGGCTTACATCACCGCCCGTTTCACACCCGCCACCCTACCGGCATTCTTCACCCTGGGGGACCAGCTGGACTACGGAGGCTTCGAGAACCGAGCTCTAGAGGCGGGGCAGGAGTACGTCTTCTTCATCCTGGCAGAGCTCAACTCCACGACCGGGGTAAGGAACGCCACCGCGTCTCACTTCTCTTTTCGTTTGTGTGTTTATAACCGCTCTCCCTCAGCCCTTGCTGCCTGTGCTCCTCCGCTTGCAGGCTGTCACTATACATTGTAATCAATACGGACCGGCTGCTAAAACAATAAAATGTACGTCAGTCAAAGTGGTGTAAGCAAAAGGCAATAACCTTTGCGTACTTCCATCACCACTGCTAATCAAGAGTGAGTGTACCACTGTGGCAGAGCGTGATATATATATATATATATACACGCTTTGGTGCAGGGCACTGGTTCGGATGTGCATTTGAATTGAATCGGACGTAAATGAATGACTTGAATCGGGATGGATTCACTCCTTCTTAGATGGGTTTTTATCAGGGCTCTTAAAAAGTCTGTCAGAACTAATAAAAAGGCAGATTATTGTAATCATAAGAACACTTCCTGTGTCTTGTTTTCCTGACTGTGTGCCTCTGTGTGTGTGTGTGTGTGTGTGTGTGTGTGTGTGTGTGTGTGTGTGTGTGTGTGTGTGTGTTTACAGAAAATGTACGTGGCCAGCCCCTACACGGACCCCGTGATCGCCCCAGATTCAGACCCGCAGCCCCTGGACGCGGGCGATGGTCTGATATGGGTGGTTGGACCCGTCCTGGCCGTGGTCTTCATCATCTGCATCGTCATTGCTATCCTCCTTTACAAAAAGTACGTGGGATGTTTAGGATGTTTGTCACGGAAAGACCAATAAGTCTTCAGGCTATCTCTCGCAATATGTTTGAACCCAAGCCACTATTCATCCTACTTAATGATATGAATCTTTTAAAATGAGTCACAAACCATGTCATGTTTATTAAAAAAGAGGCGTCATAATTTACTAAAACAGATGGGAGTAAACATTGTGTTTGTTAGGGACTATTTTCAGCAACAGATTAATACACATTTGTCGCTCTGGTGAGTATTTTTGGCACCAGTATGGCGTATATGTGGGATTCACTCACAGTTAACTGCAGTGTCCATGCTCATGGCAATGAAGGGAAATGCATCCAATTGTGTATCTTATTGATGTGTTTTTTTAAAAAATATTTTTGGGTCATGTAGCTCTATTGACAGAGCAATACGTTATCTCAGGCTTCGGTCTGCACAGACAATACTTGTTAGTACTGTGGGATCAATTAATGGTTAGCTTTGAAAAATATTGAATTTTTTTCCAGCCTCGTTCTTTTAAGATGCATTAAGTTTATGTCTAGAATGCTCCGTGCTCGCGTTCTGCCAGCAGCGCCCCACTTCCACTGTTTGCACCGGGATTGTTTAATGTTCCACTATCCTCCCACAAATGCTCACCTCTCAGCCTGATATTCAATCAAATTTGTTCCGAATTACAAAGTTTGTTCTCCCGTCCCCGCAGCTCTGGAGCGCTCTGCCCCTGCTATATGCTGCAAGCCATCAAGCTTTTGAATACTAATGCGAAATATTGATTTTCCTCTCTAACAATCTGTCCGTTTCTTTCCTTTTCTCCCTCTAATTATTCCTTCCCTTGCTCTCGTTTCACTGGAAGCAGCAAACCTGACAGGTAAGATTAAACCAATGTCAAGCTCTTTGTTCATTTTTAACCCACAGCAATTACGTGACACCAGATGCTTGCTCAGAGAACACTGTACAAAGCTGTAAAACACCATATCTGTTAATGCACTATTCACTCCGTTTAAGTAGCTATGCTAATGACGCGTCACTACGAGGGTTTTTTTTTCTTTTCCTCTCTCCCTGGTTGTTTGCATGAGCTAATTGACTCTTTTGACTCTCTGGCGTTTGAGCAGCAAGCGCAAGGACTCTGAACCCGGAACCAAGAGCCTTTTGAGCAACGCGGAGATGATGGCCCATCACCCGACCGACCCCGTGGAGATGAGACGCATCAACTTCCAGACTCCCGGTACGAAGCGCCGACCCACGCAGGCACCCGAACGCACGTTGCGTTGGGATTTCTGGGGCGTACTTCCGATTGCTCATCATTTGACGATGAAATATTCATGCGACTTATTTTTAACATTTGGTAACATCGTGCAGACAAGATTGTGAAAGTACGCCTCCGCGCCACGACCAACCTGTCAGCTGCTCAGTCGTTTCTGAGATCAAAATGGCCTCTACCCAGGTAGGACAGTCGGCGGTTAGTCACGGCTGAGTCGAAAACGGTGTGACAAAATGCAATCATCTCCGCTCGCCCACAATCCACATGCCAGGCTGCAGACAGAGCCTCAGAAACGGCAGAACGCTGTCCTGTGACTCTTGGCTGTTTCTGTTTCTGTTTTAGGGTTTAATGGTCACATCGATGCATCAAAAAGGTGGTTAACTGTGATCATTTATAAAGGAATTCATTCTGCCCTCGCCAGCTTAACCAACTAAAGCCTCACTGTGAAGTACGTACATGGATTTTGCCGTCCCCCCCCCCACCCCCACCCCACCCACCCACCCACAGAGTGAGCTCTAACAACACAGCTGCTTTGGTTGTGGCACCGGGCCGAGGATGCTCCGCTTTCACTTCTTCCATTAAATTGGCCGCATCTAAAAAACACATTGCCTGGAGGAATTGAATCACTGTTCTCCACTATATTTTTCATGGTTGCAGTTTATAGAGGTCTCGCAGGGTCCCTTGTTGAAAAAGGTGGCAAAATGTGTCACCGTGGAGAGGTGTTTAGTGCTTTACCTGGCAGGATATATAAAGTCAAACGATGCCACTGTTTATTTAATCCATATTGAAGGTCTGAGTCTTTTCTACGTGTTCGTAGGAGGCAAAATAAAACCCACAGAACAAAAGCGCTGGAGCCGCTTCTCTTCCATCGTTTTTTTTTTTTTTTTTTAACTCTCATATGGCTGCAAACCTGAAGCTCCCACCGGCACCCCGCACCTCCTCTCCTGAGATTTGTGCTTTTGAGATGCTCCTCAAAGGCGAAAATTTGTTTCCAACTCCGCCAGCTGATGCCACCCGAGGTCATTTTGGTCGTGACGGGAGCGCGCTGTCGTGATCACCGTGGCTGCTGCAGCAGGAGAAAATAGCCGTCGATATGAGCCTGTTTTTGATAGCCGTCCCGGCAGAACGACTTAAAGGCTCTCGCATCGAGACGCATTGCCATTCTGGAAACGTCGAGAATGCATTCTGACTTAAATAGAGTGTGTTTATCGCCTACAAAGCAGTGTTTCTTTGATTAATTGTTGTAGCCGCATGCCTTTTTTTTTTTTTTTTTGAATGGGCAATAGATCGCTCCAGCTGTGAGCAGGAACGACTGTACGAGGCATAGGTTGCTTCCTTTGTGTGTCTGTGCTCCTAATTAGTGTTCCGTCTGCGTTTGTTTTCCCTCAGTCGCTGCTCCTCTGATCACAGAGAAAGCAATTTATCAAAGAAAAAACAATTTACAAACAAACGGGACTCGCCTCACGTTCTCCTCGCACATGGATCAAAATTGATTTCCTGCCTCCACGTGTTCCTTAACGATACGTGATGTTCTCTGATTGTGGAACTATCGCCCCGTCTTTGCGCGCGAGTGACGCCGACCCGCAGTAATTCAGGTCACTCGGCTGAAGTCTGCGTCACCTCTTGACCCTTGTTGTCACGCAGGAATGATGAGCCATCCTCCCATCCCCATCAGCGAGCTGGCCGAGCACATCGAGCTGCTGAAAGCCAACGACAACCTGCGACTCTCTCAGGAGTACGAGGTGAGCGTCCTTATTGCTCAGAGATGTTAAGCCCGTTAAGCCGCCGCTTCACGGAGCAGATCTTACTTAACATTTGTGTCTCTGTGTGCAGATTGTATTTTCATGATTTATTCAGCACTGCGATTTGTTGTGCTAGCTCGTCGACATTACAGAGCACTCTCTTTCCATTATCCTCAAATGCACCACTAAATATGCCACCATGCACTGTTAATGCGTGTGTGTGTTTTGCTTCTTCTTCCCAGTCAATCGACCCGAGTCAGCAGTTCACCTGGGAGCATTCGAACCTGGAGGTCAACAAGCCCAAAAACCGCTACGCCAACGTCATAGCCTACGACCACACGAGGGTCGTCCTGGCTCCCATAGAAGGTGAGGATCGACCGGAAGAGAACGGCAAGTTAAAGAAGGCCCTCATGGGAGAGTCTGATCGCATTTGGCACAAAGAGAGAAAGGAGAGAGGGAGAGCTGCATGATGGATGAAATCTGAAATTGCAAACAGTGCTCAAGACTGGCTGTGTGCAGTGGCACGAGACTGACAAACAGCGCGAGAGCATTCGAGTGCAGCCGGCACTCCTCCAGAACAAGAAGGGGGAGAATAGATTTGATCTGCAGCTCATGAATTTACGCCGACAGAGTCTTGTTTGTTCGCCGTCGTCCACCAGTCATCCAGCAGCACAGTCTGCTGGAAGCCGCGGGCTGCCAGATAGAAGCAGTTCGTCGGGCCGTTTCGATGTCATGCACGCAGGTTAATCTATTGTGTCGCTTGTGCAGATTGCAGTTTAGCAAGAGCCCTGACGAGTGTCTCCTTTTGCAGGTATCCTGGGGAGCGACTACATCAACGCCAACTACATCGACGGCTACAGGAAGCAGAATGCCTACATCGCCACGCAGGGGCCCCTGGCGGAGACGTTCGGGGACTTTTGGAGGATGGTGTGGGAGCAGCGGGCCGCCTCTGTGGTCATGATGACGCGCCTTGAGGAGAAGTCACGGGTAGATAAGCCAGCCACGACTAGAGACGCGCCGATACCGATAATAACAGCCGATATCCGACTCAAATGTATGGATCGGATATCAGTGACGATAGGCTGATCTGGTGTGGGATACCATTGATTTAATAAATACCAATTCAGTACATTAATATCTATGTTTTTATTTGTGACATTTTGTTCTACAAACTTAGGAAGTCAAGCCTGGTGTTGCCCTACACATAGAAGATTGATCCAATATGGGTTTACCATTTCATTCATCACTTTTTATAAAGCTTAATAAATGTATTTATAGTTTTTATTTCACACGGAATGTGCAGTATTTGACATCTTCTTTGTAGCTTTTTGTTGTTTTAAGTTAATGCAGCTGTGTGTAGCACTATTGCCTAAGAAAAAATCCCCCCCCCCCCCCCGCTCTAGGGACAATTAAGTATATCTTATCTTACATTACCGGCAATCTATAGTTCTAGGAGCTGTTTGCTAAAAAAAAAAAAAAAAAACAATATCGATGAAACTGAAGAGCAATGTGGCTTTAGTTCAGTCTGAAAACTATTACAGTTGTAGTGATGACGACGATGATGCGTTTTCCTTTACCCGCGTAGATAAAGTGTGACCAGTACTGGCCAAGTCGCGGCACAGAGACGTACGGGATGATCCAGGTCACCCTTCTGGACACAATGGAGCTGGCCACATTCTGTGTCCGCACCCTTTCCCTACACAAGGTAAACTGTTTCCCCTCTTCTGCGCCCACCCTCGCTGTGTCCTTTCCTCCGGTCATTACTAGTCGTATCCGGGTGAAAGCTGCTTCGATCTCTCGAGTTTAACGGTCAGGAACCGGGAGCGACTGGAGTAATCGCACATTCCCACCGTCAGTGAACGGGACCTACGGAGGAGGAGAGATTAGCCTGAGCATCGTGGAGTGTTCAAACCAGGCCAGCCTCCCCGTGTCAGGCGCTAACATTTGATCGCTGTTGGAAGCCGGAGCGCTTTCTCACAGCGCACGGCTAATCTAGGACCGCCAGACTAGCCTCGTCTCTGTGGCCTACTTACCAACACAGAAAGTAGGCCAACTGTAGCTTCCGAGTGTACCGCCGCTTCTCAACATTTTGGTGGTTGATGTGTTGAGAAACGTCAAGTTAGGAGAGCCGTCATACACTAGAGAACAATGCACATGAAATATTTAGCAATGTATTATTCCTGTCCTTTGTGTACAATAGGTTGTGTGTACAATGGAGGAATATTCATGGTCAAAAACAAAAGTATATACAGTATATATAGGAATTATTTTTTTGTACGAATTCAAAGTTTCTTGGAGATTCTGTATGAAGAAAGTAGTCATGGCTTGAATGACGACTTTCTTAGAAGTCATGATTAATGCAGACATATGAGAACAAATGTGTCATTTCCCCTTTATTTACCTCATAGGTTTTATGTTGCTTCAATGATGCAAAGAGATGAACCTTACACATGCACAGATCATTTCAGTGATAGCTAAGCCATTTATTTTGTGTCTCTTATATCAGAGCGGCAGCAGTGAACGGCGGGAGGTGCGTCAGTTCCAGTTTACAGCCTGGCCGGATCACGGAGTGCCGGAGTATCCGACCCCCTTCCTCAACTTCCTCCGCAGGGTCAAAGCCTGCAACCCGCCTGACGCCGGACCTATCATCGCTCACTGCAGGTACAGCACACACACACACACACACACACACACACACACACACACGTGCAAGTTCATCTCGAAGGAATTAATTCACATTTTAGGAAATACGCTTATTTCCTTTCTCACCAAAGGTAGATGGGAAGATTGAGACTACTGTTAAGTCTGTTCTTTCTTGATAACCATAATTTGTTGTCTTTACACTTCTTCTTTTTTTTTTTGCATGGATTAAACAAACAAGATTAAATGTGTTAATTAGTGTGCAGTTTTTTTTTATGCTAAGCTAAGCTAACCAGCTGCTGGCTTTATCTTCCGATTTGACAGACAGATGTGAGAGTGTTAACAATTTTCTCATCTAACTGCAGACAAAAAAAAAAAAAAAGCTAATAAAAGCCCATTTCCAAAAATGTTGAACTGTTCCTTTAAATGAAATATCAAAACTAAAATCCTCCTTATTAGTCGACTGATATCCCACCTGTTCCTCTCCCTCTGTTAGTGCCGGTGTTGGTCGCACTGGCTGTTTCATTGTCATCGACGCCATGCTGGAGCGCATTCGACACGAGCGCACCGTGGACATCTACGGTCACGTGACCCTGATGCGCTCGCAGAGGAACTACATGGTGCAGACGGAGGACCAATACAGCTTCATCCACGAGGCCCTGCTGGAGGCCGTGGCCTGCGGGAACACCGAGGTGGCCGCCAGGAGTCTGTTCTCCTACATGCAGAAGCTGTCCAAGGTGGAGCCTGGGGAGCACATCACTGGCATGGAGCTGGAGTTCAAGGTAGGGGGGGGGGGAGGGGCAGGGGGCAAAGGTCACGTACTAAATGACATTATGAGATTAGAAAAGTGGCTCATAAAGCATTTCTACTTATAATCTCTTGTTGCACAAGTCCGTGAGAAGTTCAACATGAGATTGCTTTTCCTTTCTGAAATTGTTTGACTTGATTAATACACAAACCCATGAAGAATACAAATACAAATATATAAAAACAAGTAATTAATGAACATTTTGTGAAACAAGAAAAAATACAAATACAGACATATTTTCTTAAAACTTCAGATTTATTTATTTATTTATTTTGGGGACCCACTAGAGTGGCCTTACACATTAGCTAACCAGGCAATTGATCCTGAATTATCCTGAATGATCCTGAATGATCCTGAACGATCCTGAATGATCCTGAATGATCCTAAACGATCCTGAACGATCCTGAACGATCCTGAATGATCCTGAATGATCCTAAACGATCCTGAATGATCCTAAACGATCCTGAACGATCCTGAATGATCCTGAATGATCCTAAACGATCCTAAACGATCCTGAATGATCCTAAACGATCCTAAACGATCCTAAACGATCCTGAATGATCCTAAACGATCCTGAATGTCCTGAATGATCCTGAACAATCCTGAATGATCCTGAACGATCCTGAACGATCCTGCACTCTTGCATGTCAAGTCAGTTTTGCTTCGTTAGATCTTCTTCTTGAGATTAGTGTATAAAACTTTGACGTTTTCTCGCACCATCCAGCGGCTGGCTAACACCAAAGCCCACACGTCCCGGTTCGTCACGGCCAACCTGCCTTGCAACAAGTTCAAGAACCGACTGGTCAACATCATGCCCTACGAAACCACCCGCGTCTGCCTCCAGCCAATCAGAGGCCTGGAGGGCTCCGACTACATCAACGCCAGCTACATAGACGGATACAGGTATATAAAAACACTAACGTGACCTGATCCCCTTGTCCTCTTATGACGGCTTGATGAGGGGAAAGGATCGGATAGCTTTTCACCACGGCGCTCCCACCTGTCACGTCCTGTCAGATCCGTCATTACTGTATTCATGTTCCCACTATTTGTCTCGCTACACAGCGCTCGCTTCGGTCCCGGTGCTTCTGATGATTCAGGCATTCGGAGTGGTTGTACACACATGTTTTGACTGTTCCTCTCCTTGCCTTAAGCTGACCCCCTTTTTCGTTCTGATGCTTGACAGAGGGGAAAACAGGAGGAAGGAATGGAGGAGATGGCGTCTTAATGTATGTGTGTGTGTGTGTGTGTGTGTGTGTGTGTGTGTGTGTGTGTGTGTGTGTGTGTGTGTGTAGGCAGCAGAGAGGCTACATCGCCACCCAGGGCCCACTGGCTGAGACTACGGAGGATTTCTGGCGGATGCTGTGGGAACACAACTCCACCATCGTGGTCATGCTCACTAAGCTGAGAGAAATGGGACGGGTAGGGGTAAATTGAGTATACGCGGCGCACACGCAAAGTCACACAAATAACAGCAAACGTCAGCCCCGCACTCACTGTCATCAAACCTTTTTCTGTTCCGTCCTGCGGTCTCAGGAGAAGTGTCACCAGTACTGGCCCGCTGAGCGCTCCGCCAGGTACCAGTACTTCGTGGTGGACCCCATGGCTGAGTACAACATGCCTCAGTACATCCTCCGGGAGTTCAAAGTTACGGACGCCAGGGTGAGTTCACGCCGTGCGCGTTTAAAGACTTTGTCCCGCCGTTGTATGTTTTATTCAAACGGCAGTTGTAACGTTACACTCCTTGACTCCTCTGCTCTGTGGCCCAATCCATCAGCGCTGCTGGAAGGCAGCGGTGCGAAGCGTTGTCCTATCGACCTGTAGCGTGTGTCGCTTGGCGTGTGTGTTGTATGTGAATGTGTGTTACACAAAAGGTTAGCGCTATCCCTAGATTACTCATTCAACCGTGCTGTCTCCGAATCACCTTGACAACATGTGTGTGTGTGTGTGTGTGTGTGTGTGTGTGTGTGTGTGTGTGTGTGTGTGTGTGTGTGTGTGTGTGTGTGTGTGTGTGTGTGCACTTCCTCTCGCGCACATACCAGCCAGTCATAGATAACTCCAGTTAAGCCTGTCCTGCCCTGACGCCACATCGACAGATGCTCTATTGATCTCCATTAAAGGGGAGTCAGAAAGGCTGAGCAGAAGAGAAAAGATGTAATTGCCTACTGAGTGGCTGACAATGGCAGACGTACTGACGTTACAGCCTGAAGTTAACCACAGCCTCTGATCCAGCGTCAGATAACAGTAATCATTAGAAAGGGGGGGGGGAGGATATTGCCTGGCAGAGTCTCACTCCTCACTCAATATAGCAAGAATGAGCTCTTAAAATAATCACCTCACATAAACAAGAACTACACCTTTCAAGCATAAACATACGAGTTAAAAAGACATCAGATGCACTCTCAGATTCGAGGAAACCCGCAGGTTCTCAGTAAAATCGTTCTCCGCCGCTCGTTTCCTTCGCTCCCTCAGGACGGCCAGTCGCGGACAGTGCGTCAGTTCCAGTTCACCGATTGGCCGGAGCAAGGTGTGCCCAAATCTGGGGAGGGCTTCATCGACTTCATTGGCCAAGTGCACAAAACCAAGGAGCAGTTTGGCCAGGACGGACCAATCAGCGTTCACTGCAGGTAAGCGGCTCGCGATTCAACCCTTCGTTGCTCATTAAAAGTGCATTTAATTGCATATTCATAACTGCAGTGGGTTGGTCAGAACGGAGCACGTTGTGAGCTGCATAGTCAAACGCTTTCCTTTATGGCGGCAGTGCTGGCGTGGGGCGGACAGGTGTCTTCATCACTCTGAGTATTGTCCTGGAGAGGATGCGCTACGAAGGGGCGGTGGACATCTTCCAGACTGTCAAAATGCTGCGCACACAGAGACCGGCCATGGTGCAGACTGAGGTAAACAGCGAGCGGCATGTGGGACTCACTGATTCATCAGGCGGGACAGACACTAGCAAGGATCAGCCCCGATGCGGCACACTGTCGGGACTGCTCAAAGCCAATATTTGTACACAAATCCAGTGATATTTGTACTGTTATATATAGAATAAATAGAAATATAGAATATTTGTACCTTCTGTCTTCAAAAAAAAAACACATCATCCCTCCTATACACCGATGAACATGCATTGTACCATCTTAAAAAAAACTTCTAAAACATGTAGCTTTATCTATTTATCTATATCATATTTCAAAATGTGCTTATTTTACTGTGCATTCCATCTTCCCCGTTGAGTTTTAATCAGCGAATAGGAACAAAGGTGTGTTTTAAAGCAAGAATACAAACGTTCCTTTTGTTTCAAATGGCCGTTTCCCCCTCTCACTTTGTCACCCAGGATGAGTACCAGTTCTGCTACCAGGCGGCGCTGGAGTACCTGGGGAGCTTTGACCACTATGCAACGTAAGTGAAGAGACAACCGACCGTCCCGTCTCTCTGCTTCGAGGTCCACAAACAAACCAGACGAGGGAAAAACAGAGAGAAAAAGACGGCTGGAAATAACGTGAACGTTTGACCTTTCCTCCCCCACCCCCCCCCCCCCCCACCCCACCCACACCGGGAGCAAGACTCAAAGATGAATTCTACACCGACAAGGACAAAAAAAGCAACAACAAAAAACAGCAACAAGAAATCTGTGTCTAGCAGCACCCCACACTCATCAAGGGGGTTTCCCTGAGGGAGCTGGTGGGGGGTGTGCAGACTATCCATGTGTAATCCATATACTTACCTCAGTGTTCCAGTGTGAAGGACGTATAATACATGTGTGTTGTGGTCAGCTATCTCCAATATGAACAAGTGAAATACAAACAGCTTCTGAACAGGAATTATGATACTAAATGTGTATAAAAAAAAAAAACACACACACACACACACACACACACACACACACACACACACACACACACACAAAGAGCCTGGATATTTGCTGCACCCTAAATGGGCTTTTTATCCTCAACTTTGTATCTACTGGTTTGGTGTACTAAGAGGTTACAAAGTGCAAAGGTGAACATTTCTATGTGTCCGTGAGTCTGTTTCAAAGGTGTCGACCGCCGCCGCAGACGGCTCTGATCGTATAGTTTAAAAAGCGGATGACTCGGTAAGTGTCTCAGCAGAAGCAGCCTGAAGCGGAGAACTCGACACCCTGAGAGGACGGTTGGAGAAGCATGCGGACAGCTCCTTTACCCGACGCACAGTGCCAAGAGAAACCACGCAGCGTGAACGCGAGCTGTGTGGCCTACGACATAGAGGCGGCTCCCTCTTTTATCCAGCATAGCATAAAGTCAGAGCCGGAGACCGCTCTTTAACACGCGGGGCCCGAGGATCAGTTCACGCTCCCCCACGGAGCCCGTCGTATCCTCAGCCGGGCCGAGATTTTGTCGCCCAGCGCGTCCTTCGTTAAACAGAGCTTGCTTGTTATTTGCCGTGGTCCTCGTTCATCCTCCGACTCCTCTCCTCTCGAAGTCAGCCCGTCATTGTGTCCGCTCAGCAGTGCTTTAATTAATGAAAGAAACGCTAATGACAGAATTGAGCTTCAATCCTTGTTAAAAGCACTTCTCGTCCCATTTCTGCCGACATGATTTTTTTTTTTTTTTCGTGTGTGTGTTTTTTTTTAACTGTACGTCTTTGCCTTATGCTGACTCCTGTCTCGTGTTTAAACACGCTGCTTAGTGTTCATGCGTTGTGTTGCTACACTTTTATTGTCACACCGTATCTTGAACCGAGGAGGAACGTTTGTTTCCCAATCATCTTCCTCCTCTGAGAGCGAACACTTTGCAGTTCATTCAATCTGGTGTTTTAGCTATTTAAGGATGCTGGCAGTGAAAGACGATGAGAGAAAATCCCCCCACCCCCCAAAAAAAACAAAACCATTCAGCGCATTTGGTGAATTGAACGGTCAACTGTCCCTCCTCCACATGAACTCCATTTAAAAGTGTCTCTGTTGCTAAATCACGCTGTACAGAACAACCCGACTTAACCAAATTACGTTTTCCTCTCCGAACTCCTCCAAGACAACTGCACAAGTCCGTGATATCGCTATATATATATATATATATATATATATATATATATATATATATATATATATATATATATATATGTGTGTATCTTTTATTGATTTGACATATAATCATAATTGGTCCCACGTGGTGATTGAAGAGCACAGCGATGTTCCAGTGCATCCCCCCCCCCCCCCCCCCCGGCGATTTCACACATTTTGTACATACAGACTATCATTGGAGTCCTATACAGTACAGTTACATACGTCTGAGCACAAGATATAACGTGGGATTGGATGTGATGTAGTTCTTATTGTCGCAGAAAAAAAAAAAAGCCTTATTGTTATCGTTCACTTGTCATATTTATTTCATATGATTTTTTTTAAAGATATTTATTATTCTATTTTGTTACTTTTTACGTTTGTTTTTAAACCTATTTATTTGGGATATCTAGCAACTATAACCAATAAGACGTTGTTTACTTGTTTCTTTGGCGAGCCAATGTTAAAGTACGATATTGTCACTGTTTGTTTTTTTATTTTATTTTGAATGGTCAGTTTTGGTGCTTTTTTATTTGCTTTATTATTATAAAGTATGCCCTCTGTGTAGGGTGCTATTTGATACTGATTACTGATGTCCGACTAGTTAGCTAGAGATGTACATTAGAGGCAGACCTAGTTTAAGTTTACAGTGATGCCCTACTGATGCCCCCCCCCCCCCCCCCCCCCCCCCCCCCCCCCCCCCACACACACACACACACACACACACTCATCCTCCATAGCAACAGCTAGTGGTGTGATCATAGCACCAGGTATGGTCAGCCCCGCTGCGATAGGCTTAAGGGCATCCGAGAAGATAGACGTATAGAGCGGACTTGTTGGTGAGAACCTCAGACAAGCTGCTGGTATTTAGTTAGCTGGAAAGCGAATGGTAGCAAGTGTATTTTTGACAGAGAATGGGTTGACGGTGGCCCGGCTACACACGCCCTCAAACCTTACTGTTTGTATCTGAAAATATTCTGATATGAAATCGATGTGTGGTGCAGACGTCTTGACAGTGTGCGACATATACGAAATATGTTATCCCTTCGATTTCCAATGATTATTGTTGTCAAGAGAAATATAAAAGCCGCACACGTGGAACATAAAATGAAATGTGTTGAGGGCGAGCTGTGATGATGCCATCCCCCTCACTTATGTACCTGTTCTTTCCTTTCAAAACCATGGATGTAGATATTGTATCTTGACTTTGTATTAAAAGCAGGATGATTGGATATACAGCACAATGAGCTGCTTGATTTCAGTGCGTCTTTTTTTTTTTTCCCTCTTTGTTGTTCATTCCTCGTCCACTAGATGGGACCAAAGTAAGTCTGAAGAGAGAAGAGCGCTCCTGTCACTGCAGCAAGCTTCTACTAAATACACTCGACGCAAAGCCACAAGATGAACTTGCATTCGGTTCTACTGTAACTTCAGCTGCAGCAGTTACAGTGCAGGGACAGAGGGATGACGTCACACCCGTGTCATACATGGGATGGATTGTAGAGATGGGAAAGATTCCCACGTTAACCACTGCTGGTAGTATGATGATTAAAATACTTAACGTTGTTTATCAAAGTGAGATATTACATTTTACAAACTCTCAGATGACATGAGCATTAAAACGTGCGAATCTCCAGCGTGAAACCTCATTCCTGACATTTGAAAGACAAGGTGCAGTTAATCTGGTTGATTAGATCAGACCTCTTCTCAGGGTGGCTTTGTTGCACCTGTTAGGGCGGGGCAAATTGTCCCATCGTCATTCTAATTGGTAGATGGAGATTTGTTGACCCAATAAATTCCCATCAAAGCGTCAGCCCACCTTCGACCTGAGCGAGAGGTCCAATCAGCAAGAATAAGTGAAAACACCTGTGGACACTGTGACAGTCAGGTGATCACAGTTAACAGTCAGGTGAACACACAGCTAACAGTAAGGTGACTACCGCTAACAGTCAGGTGAACACCCAGCTAACAGTCAGGTGAACACACAGCTAACAGTCAGGTGAACACCCAGCTAACAGTCAGGTGACTACCGCTAACAGTCAGGTGACTACCGCTAACAGTCAGGTGAACACACAGCTAACAGTCAAGTGGACACACTAACTGTCAGGTGAACACAGCTAACAGTCAGGTGAACACAGCTAACAGTCAGGTGAACACACAGCTAACAGTCAGGTGACTACTGCTAACAGTCAGGTGACTACCGCTAACAGTCAGGTGAACACACAGCTAACAGTCAAGTGGACACACTAACTGTCAGGTGAACACAGCTAACAGTCAGGTGAACACAGCTAACAGTCAGGTGAACACACAGCTAACAGTCAGGTGAACACACAGCTAACAGTCAGGTGAACACAGCTAACAGTCAGGTGAACACAGCTAACAGTCAGGTGAGAACACAGCTAACAGTCAAGTGAACACACAGCTAACAGTCAGATGAACACAGCTAACAGTCAGGTGAACACACAGCTAACAGTCAGGTGAACACACAGCTAACAGTCAGGTGAACACACAGCTAACAGTCAGGTGAACACACAGCTAACAGCTAGGTGGACACACAGCTAACAGCTAGGTGAACACAGCTAACGTTACTTTTGCTCTGTCCGACGGTAACAGAAACCCGTGTCATTGTTACACTTTGTTTTTTTTGCACAGATTAAACTAATGTGTTAATTAGTCAGCTCTAGAGATGTTTGTAGTGGGATTTTGGTCAAAGCTAGCTAGCTGCTACCCCCATTTCCAGTCTTTGTGCTAGGCTAAGCTAACCAACTATCTAATTCATGGCAAGAAAGAAAATGAGTCTGTTAACCAGGGACGTGCGGTCAGGGGAGACAGGTGAGGCAGAGCAATACAAATAATGCTAAAATAAATATTAATATTTCTCTACTGATATGTGCTATAAATGTAATTTCTGTATGATTCCAATCATTTCAAGCATTTTTATAATCAAAATCTCTTCTCATGTCCTGTTCAAACAGAGGACACAGTGAGGTGAGACAGTGACCAGCTGTTCCTCACCTCACTGTGAATCCTCACTAACTGTTGAGTCTTTTTCTGTCTCATTGTTTGTCACCACTGTAATATATGTAGACTCTTTTATTATATGTCCTTTCTTTCCATAGAATAATGTATCTCACGTCTGTGTAGAACATATTTAGTGTTGCTGATCTGACGTTAAACCGCAGTGAAAAAGCACAGAGAGGCGAACACTACCTCTGCCTCACTGAAGGGGGCGAGCGAGAGCCCACGGGTCGGGTTCCTTGCTTGTTCTGTCTTTTGCTCTTCTTCTACACTTCTCTTCTTCTTCTTATATTTTGCTTGGACCACAAAAATGTAAAATTCAATACCTAAGCTTAACAATGTCTCAAAAAACAGTGAAATATGAACAAATCAACAGCAGTTCACCATCGGACAGGTAAAGTAACCTTTTATGTGTTTGTTGTTCTCTTTATACATCCGGGGTTGTTACGCAGATTATCGAGGAATCTCACGATTTTCGCGGTTAGCGCTCGCGAGCGCTCCGCTTCTGAAACGTCCCGGTGGAATCACATATGTACTTTAATGTGTGTGTAAAGAATGCTGATATGAAAAACAACCAGTAGTCAGTGGTCAGGCTGCCAGTTGAATGGTGATTTAAGCGTCTCTATTGGGTTCATGTATCTGTAAATCTGACTTGTGTAGCGTCAGAGCTGTTAACACAGACAGTACAGCTACCAGGAAAGACAGAGTGATCATGAATCCAAGTACATTTGAAAGACGTCTTTAGTTCACCCTTTGTTTACATCAATAACATTCTTTAGACTACTCGCGCTATGCTTGTGATTAGGCGATGAAGAGGAATGTGCTCCTTGTACAGCGTGTTTGCAGCGCATGCAGGCACACACTCCTGCACGAGGACACGTAATCTGCATTTAACTCAAAATGAAACCGTCTCAGATCTCAGTCAGAATAGCTCTACACGTGTTTTTCACTTCGTCCCCATGTTGTCCAGGACCAGGATGGCGCGTTAAGGGTTGCTGAGCGGGATTTAGCTACAACCTTTAACCTGCTACAACCTTGAAATCTGTCAGGCAGAAAAGAAAAGGAAGTCCATCACAGTGAAATGCATGCGCGGTTGTTTGACTGCTTTCATAACTCTTAATCAGAGTATTTCCGTCTTCGGGTGTGTTGAGACGAAGCACAAGGAAGTTGATGTGCAGATAGCTGTTTTAGTTTTCTTTCAGCCTCGCATGGTGACGATTCATATCACAAAATCATAGAGGTCAATGTTTCCCTGTGGATTGTAACACGGCATACTGTTTACTATTCAGCCATACATACAATACAAAAATCATCAGAACTCTGCAAGGCTATGAAATGTTGATTATAAAACCATTATCATAAATTACTCCATTTTTCTCTGAATGGTTTCACATTATTACATTTTTTACATGACACCAGTAGAACCTGCAGAGACGGCGCATTTCTTCACAAGCAGATTGCAAAATGTAAGTCATACTTGTGACGACGCACGCTGTCCAGCTCAACGTTTGAACTAAAACACTGTTTGTGGAAACGTTCAAAATGCAAAAATTCTACTAGCAATATTCAGCACTGACTGTCAACGTCTTGCTGTGCTTCATACTCAAAAAAAGAAAGAAAATATCATTGATATGAAATGAAACCCTAGTGATGCACGAACATTTTCAAACTAACGACCCAAAAAACTGTGAAACCATTTCTAAAGCTAAATCTTCAGACCGTCGCTGTGTGCGACACAATTCATAAATCACTGACAAAAGCATTTACTATGAAAGTACAAATCAAATTCTATTGATGGAAAAAAAAATGTCTCTCTTCTATCTGAGCAGAATACAAACGGCACAAAAAAACAATGACTCACTTTCCACTTCACCCAATTACACACATCTCACACGATCTGCTTCCTCCTCAGAGCTGTGCGGTGTGGAGGATCGAGGCGGCGCTCGCCTGATCGAGAGGTTATTGTTCACAATATTGGAAGTCTGAACTCGTGACCTGCAGCCAAGCACCACTGTGTTTTCTCAAAGTGCTGCATCGTTGCTGTTCTTGTACCTCTGTTTGACAAACAGCGCGAAGGTCTTCTACGATGGGGAGACCGTGGCTAAGTGGAGAGCAGGCCCGCCTTTCAATCAGAGGGTCGGCGGGTTCGATCCCCGGCTCCTGCTCCGCTAGTCTCATGTCAATGTGTCCTTGAGCAAGAGACACTTAACCCCAAAATGTCTCCCGTAGCTGCGTCTACGGTGTGTAGATAGATACTGAATTGTAAGTCGCTTTGGATAAAAGCGTCTGCTAAATGACAGTAATGTAAATGTAATGTACGACAACGTCCTGCGTATTTATTTTTAGAATATGTTATATATTCTTAAATGTCTTTGACAAATGTAAATATTTGTCATGTCATGTTTGTTAAAAAAAAAAGTTGGGTTTTTTTGTTGCATCTCATCTCATCAAGTTGTAGGTTAGTTCATCCTTCCTTGATCTCAATCTGGGCAGGCCGGGCAGCTTACATGGCAGCTGACTGTGGCGATAGCCATCTCTGCATACCTGTGTCACATTGTGTGCTTTTAGGCACGTGAGTGTCTGTGTCAAAAGGTTGAGGGTAGTACCGCCCGTAGAGACTCCTCCTCCCGCCATCGCTGATTGGTTTGACTGAACACAAGCTCGTCTTAAAGGTAGGCTGTGTTCACGTTGTGTGTCTTACCTGTCTCTCTCTGACTTAACGTTGCCTCGGGGTTACTTCCAGGGAAGCAAAGCCAAAAAAAAAAAAATTCACTCACAATATCAGTTTGTCAACTTGAGAGAGCGAAAAGGCATTAAGGAGAGACGTTCACTTCATGCGTGCGTGTTTATTTTCCATCATGACTGTGAGATGTAGGAGATTCTCGCTGGACAGCTCCATGTAAGTATAGATGCATCATCGTTCCTGAACATCTCTCTGTCACATGTGCTGTTGAAATGACCTTCAAGTATTGTATATTTTACATATTATCTGTGCACACGTCTCCCTCGATCTCCATGATCTGGTTACGTTTCCAGTGTTTGTAGCTGCTGTTTTTTTTTTAAATTGAACCCTCTGTCCAGACATCGTTTGTGTTGCCTGGAGACAGCAGACTAACCACAGGTCTAACGAGCTGACAATTAGCCCGACGCAGTCATACACCATATTATTATTATTTTTTTTAACTTTATGTCGTTGTTTACTTCGTGTTCTTCGGACAGCTGTCTGGACGGAGTTGAAGTCCTCGAAGGAAGAAGAGGCAGCAGCATGTTTAGCAGTAAGAAGTCCAGACAATGTCAAAGTCTGGACGACGCCCGACTGGAGATCCAGGAGCTGAACCACAGCTTCACCTCCGGCACGTCCCCCAGGTACACTCTGCCTTCAACGCTGCCGCTTGGATTAAGAAAAAAAAAACACAATTAAATCTGGTATCCGGGCAAAGTACTGATGTGTTCTCTTTAGTGTCCTCAGGCAGCAGAGCATAGCAGAGGAGAACGTTGAGCGTTCAGACGGGCTCCTCCATAAAAATGTAAGACTGCTTCTCGTCATCCTGCAACACAAATGTGTTCTCCTCCAGAGCTTCCTAGTGAGTTTCAGCTCTTTGTTTAGATGCAGCTGTTTTCAGAGAAAAGAAGCCTTTAAACCCCTCTCTCTGCTCAGCAGCTAAAGAGCCAGATGTGTCCCTCATGTTGTTGCTGGAGAGAGTTAAAGAGGGTGAATATTCACCAGGTGGACAGAAACATGAAACGAATAATAATGTTGCTAGATTGTGTAAGTTAGCAATTGTTTGCATAAGTTCCCCATATCAACGTTATGTCACTGTTGCGTTCGCAACTTCTGCTGCCCCCAAGTGGCCAAAAAAACCCATACTTTTTTAAAGTCAATTGTTTCAGATGACAAACACCAAACCTGTTTCTTATCTAAGACAATCCCAGGTACATATCGAGTATTGTTTTAACACCACTGTTTCCCCTGCAGAGCTTCCTAAAGCACAGCAAAAGCTTCCACAAACTGTTCCAAGAGATTCCTGCGGGGGAGAGTCTCACAGACAGTGAGTCGAGAGTCACCGCTACTTATTCTGCAATATCGATTATGGAAATGACATCACGCTGTGACCTTTTCTCACTTTGTCCCTGCTGTTTGATTAAGTGCTGTGCCTAATACTGTGTGTGTGTGTGTGTGTGTGTGTGTGTGTGTGTGTGTGTGTGTGTGTGTGTGTGTGTGTGTGTGTGTGTGTGTGTGTGTGTGTGTGTGTGTGTGTGTGTGTCTCTCTATTGTAGCGTTTACCTGTGCCCTGCAGAAGGAGGTCCTGTATCACGGAAAACTCTTTGTCTCAGAGAACTATGTGTGTTTCCACTCGTCGGTGCTGCTCAAGGCGACCAAGGTAACGTTATTGTAGGAACCCTTCTAGAAAATGAAACAACAAGCTGGTTCTTTACCTCGGTGGTACGTCTCTCGGGTCACATCGGGGACAAGTGAAATATGACTGCAATGTCCTCTTTCAAGGCGACAAGACTCAAACGTGTTTTTGTCCACGTGTTGCAGGTGGTGATTCCTGCGTCCAGCGTCAAGGCGGTGAAGAAACACAACTCTACTTTGTCCATGTTGTCTATTCAAACTGCTGATGGAGAGAAGGTCAGAAGACGCCACTTTAGAGAGCTCTAGAATAACAAGATGAACAATGTCATGACTGCAGTTCAAAGTGCTTGGATAGGAAGCCAAAGGAAACAGACTTTTGCAATTATTAAAAATAGAAAACCCACCGAATCGCCCAGGCCTCTTGTTTCTGACTATAACACATCTGTGGGGAGTAAACCCTCCTGTAAACAGATGTCTCTGTTGTTGAGCTCCTTAACCAACTGAAAGTAGATCATCTATTCATGTTGTTTTGCATGTATTTTTGCTGTAATATGTATATTTGTACAATGGTTTATTTAGGGACGAGCAGTCCAAACTAGCTAAGGCTATAAACGCTGTGTCAGCGGCCGATACTATGTCCCTATTAAATCAAACATTAACGGTAGTGTCTTTATTTATCAAGTCTATGAACTAATTATTAATAATAAATGAATCAATAATTAATCCAGCTCGACTCAAATGCGTCCAGTGGTTCTAGCGTTAACTAGCGATCAATACAAGGAAACCAGAGAAATGATTATTCAGCTTGTGAAGACAAGACGTCGTCTTAACGTTAACGTTGACGTAGGTCGTCTCGCTCCATAATTAACCCTTTCCTCTGCCTCTCTCGTCTCTCTTCAGCACACCTTTGTGTCTCTGAGGCACCGGGAGATGTGTCACAAACTCCTCCAAACTGTCTGTTCGCGCGCACAGGTAGTATCCGACCGCTCCTCGTGCGCAAATACGCACCGGTCTGAACTCGTGTCTCACCCGTGTCTCTGTGTTCGTCTGTAACAGAGCGTCAACAGCAGCAGCCCTCACCTGTTCTCTGCAGAGAACGAGGCGGATCACGACGCGGTACGTCCGGCTGCTCGTCCGACTCAAACCCAAAACCCAGAATTTCAGGGACTGGAGGTTATAGCTCGAGTGGAGTTGAATGCGAGCGCGTGATGACGCGCGACAAGCAGAGCCTTTAACCTTCAGCGTCTCTGTCCTCGTCTGCAGGCCTCCAGTTACTCGAGTTTGGAGGACTACGTAAATCGTGACCCCAGCAGAGAGGACAGCGTCCATCTTGACAACGGCTTTCCTCAGACGACCAGTGAAGGTGAGGAATGGATCATGAGACACACGGAGAGCAGAGTAATCCTCACTGGTTAATCCTGTCTTTTTTTTTTGGGGGGGGGGGGGCAATTTCAGCGTCTTTCAAACATTACATTTGTCTATTTAGGATAATAACGTTGAAAAAGGTTCTTTACTGAATGCAACATGTATATTCATGTCTTTCCAGCTCCCACCAGACGCAATTCCACCTTTCAAAACGGCTTAACGGACGAAGACAACAGAGGTGTGTGTGTGTGTGTGTGTGTGTGTGTGTGTGTGTGTGTGTGTGTGTGTGTGTGTGTGTGTGTGTGTGTGTGTAAAAGAAGTCACAAATAGACATGCTAACTGTAACGTATAGTCCAGTTACCCATAAGGCTTAGAGGAGAGCGAGAGCGCCGTTAAAGAACCAATTCTTCTTTCGACCAGCTGGGTCCTGGGTCCAGAGGGTCTCGCCGCTCTTCGTTCTCGGAGAACCGAGGAGCGTCGGCGCTCTCTTCTACGTCTACATACTGCTGTGAGTATCACCGTTTCACACAGTTAGGTACTGTACTCAAGTACTGTACTCAAGTACTGTATACACTCAATCATAATACAACACTGACACAGTGTCGCTTTTAATACTTAGCTCATCATATTTCTGTAACTTTTACTTTTGAAGGAAAACTTTTTGAATGCAGGACTTTTTTTAGTTGTGATGAAGTACTTTTGTAACTTCTACTGAAGTGAAGAATGTGAACACTTCTTCCACCGCTGCGTGAACAGGTGAACATCTGGAAGCTGGATGGAAGTAGACAGCGTAGGAACAAGAGACTGTTTTTGATTCACGCTGCACAAAGTGCATCGTACTGAGGGTCATTGCACACTGTGTTACTGTGTCGCTTTGCACAGGATGGTGCTGCTCCTGCTGGCGTCCGGGTACATCGGGCTGAGGATCGTAGCGCTGGAGGAGCAGCTGACCGAGTTATCCGTACAACACAAAGAGTGAGTCGACGCACGGACCAACAATGAGGAGGAAGACAAAGACCTGGTCTCGTGGGAAAAAGTGAAATGAGTGGAACCAGTTTTGGGGGCGTTTTTTAAAAACCATTACTATCAGATAAGACATGAAGAGAGTCGTTCAGCAGGTTTACGACAAAAGTGATGAATAGAGTCACACCCACTGGGAAGAATGCGCTTAAATATTTACATGGAGACATCCTCTGCACCAGTTTTAACAACGGCGCGGAATAATAACTCCACTTAAATCCTTAAAGATTAAGTTCATGATCCGTCAATAATGAATGTAGTTTGTGATTCTCAGTGTTGAAAAGTACATCTTAGGGCTTTGACTTTACACCAGGTGTCACATGTCAGAGGGGAATATTGTACTTTTTACTCCACTACACTTTTAAGAGCTGTAGTTACTGTACAGATTCACGTATATTTCATAGGATTAGAACATAAAATATGTATTTTCCAGAGATTATTATCATGTGCTCTCCTCATGCTGCTTCCTCTTCCGTTGCAGGTACCAACAGATGTAGCCAGCGGGAGAGGACCGTGACAAACGAAACCCCTTCTAGGAACTAATGCGGCGCTGCACACCGTTCCATCAGGATCCTGCTGCACATTGATCCCCGTCTAGACGGACTCCCAAAAGCATCTCAGCCGTGAGACTCGGTCCATTTGACACGCGCTACATCTTTCAGATAAATTTACAACATTGCGCACAAACGAGCTCTCTCACAGCAGAGATCGATCTCCTGCGTTAGAGGCCCTCCCTGCGGAGGATGCAGGTTCGGCAATAAGATGCTTTTTTTTTTTTTTTTTTGGGCGGCGTCTGAACTGGGCCCCACACACACACACACACACACACACACACACACACACACACAGCCACACACACACACACACACACACACACACACACACACACGGATGACTGACGGCGTTGGCAGAGAAGCACCGGGACAGTTATTTCTATTCGGAGCGCATCCGTTCTCTGCTGACAAATCAGATATTGCAGCGAGGAGCTCGTGCACTGAGCCCATATGGAGGCAGCACTGCTGAAGCCATGTTTATTTCCTGGCCGGTGAACAGCTCAGCTCAGCAAGCCGAGTCCGCCGGAGTCTTTCTTGGCCGTCGTTGTCTTGGATCAACACAAACCTGCAACAGTGAGAACACACACACACACACACACACACACGCAAAGTGAAATAAGCTCTTTATTGTTGCCTAATTTAAAATGATTTGTGCATCATTATTAATTGAGGGCTCCCATTTTCTGCTGGAATCTCGGAACATGAGTGACAATAATCCGCCAGCAGAGGGCAGACACTCCCATTAAACACTGTTACCGAGGCAGGATTTCACTTGAACGACTTCTTAATTAATGTTATTTAAATCTTTTGTCAAATGTTTAATGTGTGGTGTCAAAAAACGGGACAGTACATCTGCCTTAATATTGTGTGAATTAAAACATGTTTGAATCTGATATTCACTGAACTTCACTAAACTATTTATTAAACTATTTTCCTGGAAACCAGTATTTTCAAATTCCTGGATTTAATGTTTGTGTCACCATCTTCCAGACTTATTCCTATTAACTTATTTTTCAAAAACAGTCAGCGTCACATTTTTGTACATAAGTGATCTTTTTTTTTTTATTATTATTTTGTTGTCCATAAAAAGGTCAAGATTCAGTCCCATGAATAATTCATTACATCATATTCTCAGTTCAAAAAAAGCAACATAAAATTACAAATCATAATACAAAGAATAGAATAGGTAAGTACAGTAACCATATAAACAGCCCACTAGTATAGTCTAGCCCCCCCCCCCCCACCTAACACTGCCCCGCTCAAACTCTAGCACAAAACTCATAACAATACATGGGTTAGTATCAGCATCTTTTAAAAAAAAAAATCAAATAAACGTCCCGTTTTTTTTTCTTATTTTTTTCAAAAAGCACTTCAATGTTCCAATGCCATGAGTTCAGCTTTATCCTCACATAGAATACATAATAGAGATAACGTCCCGCCCCACCACTCGCCTTGCAAAACACAATAGACATGCATACAGTTTTCACTGTTCAAACCCCCCCCCCCCCACCACCCCCATCAATACACATTCAGGGCCAGAGGATACAATATACATCGACCGTAGTGGTGCATCAATAAAACGGCTCCACCCCGTTCCTTAAGCCCGCTGAATGAAAGGTGGATCCAGTGGTTTCCCTGATAACACGATGACAAGTCCAGGAAAAAAAAGAGAAAGAACAACCGAGGCCTACTTCTACTTCCACAGAGAGCCGATACCTCTCTCTCTCTAACTCTTCTGTCAGCTCGGACCCCCCCTCCCCGCCCCCTCGGTCCAAGACGGTAACAGACTTCCATTACATAAATATCAGAGACACAAAGCACAGGATGGGAATGGACAGAGACTCCCTGTTTAGAAGCGATGACAGGGAGGGCGAGCTGTGTTCAACCAAGACCCGCTCGTACTCCCACAATGGAGTAATCGGATCAGTGCTAGTTCAGTACATGTTCCCTTAAAAAAAAAAAAAAAAAGACAAAAACCCGCAGCTACTATCACTGAAACTGACGGGTCTCTTATGCACCAGGCGTCTTGTGTAGATCTGAAATGTGGCGCTAGCCTTGCAGCCATTAAAAATCAGTTCTTGGACTGTCTACACACGGGGCCTGTCGCTAGTTATTCAAATGTGACGTTAGTAATCCATGATGCTGGCCTGTAACAGACAGTCGATAATAATGAAGACACACAAAACTTACATTTTATACCCTTATTACACTTTGGATGCTTTGTACAATAGTGCTGAACTTAAGACCTGCTTTTGTCATGCTTGATCTGATATATATAAATGTGTCAACATACTGTATTCTACAGTACATATAGTGTGTGTGTGTGTGTGTGTGTGTGTGTGTGTGTGTGCGTGTGTGTGCGTGTGTGGTGGAACCTGCACCACACCAACAGTGAGAGGCTCAGATATGGCTCGTGTCAGACATGAAGCGCGCTGCCACCCATAAGAGAGCTCCTGTACATTTAGGGCCACGGAGGTTTAGAAACAGCTGTAGTAGGCATGACGTCACACCCGTGACATCGACACGCGTGGCTCTGAAACCAACAACCCATTGCCTGCCCCCCCCCCCCCCCCCCCCCACTACGACAAACACGTTTGGATTAATTACATCTAGACAAAAAAACGTTTAAAAAAAAAGAAGAAAAGAAATGTGCATATGAACAAGAGGCTGACTCACCCTCGTGATGAGAGCTACTGGAACGAGACTTGTTAACACAAACTGTGCCGTAAGACTACGAGTTCATCAGCGTGACGCTTCTCTTACAACAACGCAGCAAAAAAAAAAAAGAAGCAAATTAGCGTATTTGCCTAAATGTCAAACAACACCTTTTGAATCGGACTTAATCCCGCCGTTAACTAAGTCAGTGCAGTCTTTCCCCAACCTTTTAAAAACGTCACACATCAGTGAACGCTGACGGGCAACAGCCTTCTGTTAGAGCCAGCCCACCTAACGCGACAGGTACCGAGTAAACCTGCACTTCTTCTACAGCTATTCTTTTAATGCCAAAAGAAACGTCCACGCGCACACAGAGCGACGCTCCGTGTCGCTGTCGACGCTTCGTTTCAAGCTCGCCGTCGTTCTTCATCGCAAATATGGCGGGAGAAAAAGCAACGACAGGGGGGGGGGGGGGATGAAAACAATTGCCTGTAAAGTCGCTGCTGCAATTGTGTGGACGGGTCAAAAGGCTAAAGCTACAGCACAGCCGGGAGATGAAGCGGAAGCTAGCCGTTCTGTGATCTTTTCAAGAGTCTAAAAATGAGGGAGAGCACGAGACGCCCCCAACAGCCACACAAGCTATGACACTATTCCAGACTAGTCCTTATGTAACGACTAAAAAGGCAAGGAGCTGGGAGCTGGGAGCTGGGAGCTGGGCCCCCCCCCCCCCCCCCAAAAAAAAAAAAAAACAACAACCGCACGGACAAAGTAGGGTTAGCGTTAGCTGGACAACAACTTGGGAAATGCCCTGGCAGTCAGAGGGATGTCCGTTAACAGGTAAACAGGAAGTAAAAGGAGGAGTGGGCGGGAACATGCTCGACCAGCGGCGTTTGTCCACTGGAGAGAGAACTGGTCAAGCTGTGGAGGTATTCTTCATAAATACACTCACAAAAATAACATCGATAATGATAAGTTTCAATTAGCGTCCTCCACTTGCAGATGTCCCAAGTCATCAGGATGTCCTTCACTTCTTTCAGCACTGCCTCACACACACACACACACACAAACACACACACACGTGTGCACGCATGTTCCTGGAGATATGAATATACAATTTCATCCACGAATCATACGTTCACCAAAAAAATGACATCTGTGTGCCTTTTCTGGATACTTCTTAAGTTATGTTAGTGACACATTTCAACGCTGCGGTTCATAAATATCCTCTCGTTTAAAAAAAAAAAAAAAACGAGTTTGTGAAGTTGTTTGATCTCAGCTTTTTGTTTTTAGCGTTTTTTGTTTTTTTTTCACCATACTCCATCATGCGGATGGACACAGCTGCTGATGTTAAAAACTGTCGCGAAAACCAACGTAAAAGGTGTGCCGCTTCAAAGACACACAGATGTGATTAAAAAAATAATCACAAATCGTTTTAGGTCAATCTCACGTTCTCTCTCTCTCTCTCTCTCTCTCTCACACACACACACACACACACACACACACACACACACACACACACACACACACACACACACACACACACACACACACACACACACACACACACACACACACACACACAGTGTCATTCATACAAACGCAGAGAGGCCGTTGTTTGTTTCTCAGGCGTGCTGTGCAGCCAGGTCCTGGTTGATGAAGCGCCGTAGCCTCTCGAGGTACTGACTGTAAAGCTCAATGTCGTTGTGACCGGCTCCCTCCACCCAGAGGGGCTCCACGGCTTTGGGGCAGCGCTCGAACAGGGCCAGGCCGTGAGAGAAGTCGATCACCTCGTCCTCCGTACCGTGGATGATGAGCACTGGAGACGGGATCTTTGACACTTTCTCTATGCTGCGAGAAGAAAGAAAAGAAACCACGGAGGCTTTTTAATGTTTTTTTTTGGCTAATCTAACGTCTGACAAACAAGAAGGTACGTCGTCACATTTGCAGCCAAAAAAAAAAAAACCCATCTTGTAGATCCATTATTACCGTAACTCAGACGTGCTCAATGATATACAACACCGCCCACACTGGTCTGATGTAACCAGAGACACTTAAGCGTGGCCTCAGAGGGACTCCTATCGTCTCACAGTATATCTTCATAACACGCAACTTTATTTATTGATCCGAGTTTGTCCAAAGTGACTTACAATAAGTGCATTCGACCATCAGAGGCCATAATGCTTCCCCAAAGCTGTGTATTTACAACATATTTTAGATTTTTTTTTTTTTTTTTTTTTTAACATCGATCAAGAGACTTACTTAGGGAAGGCATCAAAGCAGTATGTTTTCTTAGTGTCGGGGAAGGCCACTCTCATTCCAGAGGTGAGGGGGGAGTGGAGGACCACAGCGGCACACTCGAACCGGGACGCCAAGTCCACCGTGGGCACCGTGCCGATGCTCTGTCCGTACAGGATGATATTCTCAGGACTGATGCCATACCTGAGACGACGACACACACACACACACACACACACACACACACACACACACACACACACACACACACACACACACACACACACACACACCAGAGTTTTAGTACACAATACAAAAATAAGAGTTGCTTTTATTCTGCAAGTATGAAAGTGTTTACAATTCCATTAAAACATGAAATGTAACAATTATCACCAGCCACGTCTGACATCATCAGCTCAGTATATGACCGAACATGTTGAAATACTAGCTTAATGTTTTATTGTTTCAAGTTCCTCTGTGTTCCTGCTGACATTAGGCTCCGTAACCGTGCTGGCAGCCGATGAGCAAGAGGAACGTTTTTCAGAAGTTTAGATGCCGAGGCTTCACGCAAAGCAACAGAACGCGACGGCCAATCGTCCGTCTTTTAGACGCAGAGCCGTTGTTTGTCTTTGATTTGACTGGCCGATGGTCAGAGAGAGGACGCCGCGGTCGGCAGGGACAAATGGTTACTGGCCAGTGACGCGAGCGGCCGCTTTATTAACTGGCATGTGGTGCTTTTTGGCCGTTCATTTCGGGATCCCGTGCGGACGGTTAACGGGGGTTTCCTCCCTGCTTACCGGGAGCGCAGGGCGTGCCAGGCGGCGTCGATGTCAGCGTATAGGTTCTTCTCGGAGGGCTTGCCGGTGCTAACGCCGTAGCCTGAGTAATCGTAGGAAAAGATGTTGCAGTTGATGCGCGTGCCCAAGCCGATGTAGAAGCTGCTCATCTGGCCCAGATCTACTGCATTGCCGTGGGAAAACAACACGGTAAACCTGAGGGACAGAGCAGGTAGAAGGACAAAGAAGGAAGTTAGGCAGCCGGCTGAGGGACACCGCTGAACTGTCGGAGCCTCCAGCTGATAGAAGAACATGGGATGTAATCCTCAAACTTCCTACAAAAAACAGGCAACCCGCCCTTATTAAAAGTGCACGCAAAACACGCAGATACAGGGTTGTGATGTGTGTCTTCAGTGTGTCTTCAGTCTCGGGTGTTGGTGGTGTGTGTGTCTCACCTGGCATTGGGGGCACAGCGGATGTACATGCACCCCACCCTGTTCCCTCGGCTAGATCTGGTCAGGAATACGTCAGTCAGATCCAGCTCTCTCTGTGAATACTGGAACTCCGCTCTTTCTGTTAGATGAAGCTTCCACCTGCCCTCACTCCAACTGCTGCCGCTGCCACCTCCTCCACCTGCTCCTCCTCCTCCTCCACCTGCTGCTGCTCCTCCTCCTCCTCCTCCTCCACCTCCACCTCCTACTCCTCCACCAGCCCCACCTCCAGCACCACCACCACCACCTCCTCCTCCTCCTTTGTCAGCTCCACTACCAGTGCCCAGCCGGGAACGCAGTCCTGGTGCTCCAAGAGAAGGCTGAGCAGCCCCGGAACCGGACCCAGAAGCAGTTCCGGCTCCGGCACCTGGATCTGTGTCGGGGAGAAGGGCGTAGGTGGGCTCTGGGGGGAGAAACGCCAGTTTGGCTGCAATACGGCTGGGGCAAGGGGGACAGCAGAACAGGCAGCATAGCTCTCGTATGGACAGACCGTTCATCTTCTGGTAGAAAAAATAAAGACAGAATCATTTTTAAAAAAAGGAACAAAAGCTTTCACCTCTGATTCACAGCAGGGAAAATGACAGTGGCACTATATAACACAGTAAAGGCGAAGTATTTAACTAATGAGGGGAATGTTTAAATTGTCATAGAGTAGCTACAGAAAATTGGTTTTGAGATGAGACGCGTAAAAAGATCAGCAGGTGATTTATTGACCGATCACATCCTATACTTGCTTCGCAGCTATGATCAGGGGAGAACGTTACAATGTCGGGGGGGGGGGGGGGGGGGGGGGGGGGAAATGTGTAAAATTAAGGTATTAAGATAAAAATCTACTAACCTTATTTATTGTGGGGAAACCCTGCACATATATAGTTATGAACATACCTGGATTCAGAAATCCCCGGGGTCTCTAAAAGAAGTGGTACACACAGGTGCCGAGGTCTTCTGATCTAGTCACTGCACCAGCAGGATCTTGACCAAAAAAAAAAAAAAAAAAGAAGAAAGGATAACACATTGAAATGGCTCTACGTCATGCAACAACTCGCCAGACATAAAGGCATAAAGTCATGTTAGCCTGGTCTTTTTAAGCAGCTGTGTCATTATAAAGTAGCAGATTATGAAGATTAAAAATCATTCTTGCTTTATCAAATATAGCAGATGGAACCAAATGAAGCACACAGACACTGGGCACAGATATTAAACAGAAAAACGGATTTATTATAACAGTTAGCTGTTATTGTCATTTCACAGCTCCTGTATCCAATTAGCATATAATTGGGCAGGAGATACATGCATTCAGCCATTTGCTGATGCTGCTGACATCTCACTGCGAGATTAAAGTGATGCCGACGGCTTGATGCGGTCGTGGACATCGGTGACTAATTACAACACCCCCTCAACACACAGACACAAGACAGCGACAGGGGAGCGACTGATAATGCTAATGGTGGCTACATGGTTAACAACGATATTAACCTCTAACGTTAGCCGGTGATGTGGGCACATATAAGGGGGGGGGGGGGGAGCAGAATGGCGACAAAGCACGCGTGAAAGCGAAAAGGAAGATAAGCGACACCACTGCTGCTCTTCTTTGACATTGCCCGCTGCACGGGTTACTGCCAGCTAACAGTCAAAATAGCATCACTTATCGTTAGCAGGGCAACCAGCTAGCGGCAGCTCGCTCCAGCGTTAGCCTCGAAGCTAGCTACTTACCGATTCACGGTCGGTTGGCAGGCAGGCCGGTGTGCCCGTTTGTGTACACAGAAGCGGCACAACACTTCGACTATTCCTCTTGAGTCTTGACATGGATGGTTTTACTAAAGGGTGTTGACAGTTGTCGGTGGCTAGCTAGCTGAAATTCATGGCAACCAGATTTTTTTTTTTTTTTTTTTTTTTACTACTGTCTTAAACTCGGAAGTGACGTAATGGCATATTCCTTTTTCAAAAACTTTATTACCTCGATATAATTTAGGATTATCCCATTTATAACGCACGTATAAACGGTGTAATAGTGGGAGAATCTCTCCAGGATTGTGAACAGATTAATTTAAATAATGTCAAGAGCTCACAGCATTTCAATTTTGTTTACTCAATATTGATATTATAGCGAATACCATAATAGTTATTTTAAAAAAAGGCTGGCTTTATTTTTATTTTTTTGATTCAGTTGATAGGATTCTGTCATTAAACATTATTAATATGACATAACACACAAAACCGGGAACAAAATTAAAAAAAATAAAACAGTCAATCCAACATGGGAAACTCAAAGTGTTTGATATGCACTGCAGTGAGTCTAAATGTTTAAAACCATATCCAGAACCGGTGCATATATTCAGATCCTTTACTCAAGTAAAAATAGTAATATCACAGTGTAAACATAATTATTTAAAATGACATAAGTATAATCTTCTGAATTTACTTGTATTCAAAATAAAGGTCCTCATTATTCAGAAGGATTGCCCTTATAGATGTTATAATTTGAGAAATACGTTAAAGTACTTAATGTTATAGCTGGCTAAGTGGGATAATAATAATGCATCATATTTTAGTTTTTAAAAAATCTAAAAAGTAACGGCATATATAATATAATATATATATAAATAAATTCTAGCTATTTCTAGAAATTTTTTTTTTCCTTTAACTTACAACTTTCCTGAACATTATTGAACACGTATTTCAATAATGGCTAAGTGTGTGCGTGTGTGTGTGTGTGTGTGTGAGAGAGAGAGAGAGAGAGAGAGAGAGAGAGAGAGAGAGAGAGAGAGAGAGCTCCTCCATTCATCATTGATCCACTGCAGGACTCTGTTTCAGGGGGTGTGAATTATGGGCCCCTGCTGTCACTGTGACTGCTCTGCGTTGGACATTTCACCTCGCCACTGTAAATTTAAACAGGGGATTACATTTTGCTGACTACTGATTTCAAAGCCGAAGCTTGAACAAGTGCAGCCCGGTCCCCTCTGACAGTGGACTTAATACAGTCCGCAATTGCAGGATTTGGGATTTTACAGAGGTCTGAACAAAGCTACCGGGAAAGAAACCGTATTCTGGATCACAGAAAACCCGCTTAGATTTCGTGTGTTACGTATTTAGACAACGAGACTTTCTTTTTTTTTTCTCCAGGGGCAAAAAAAAAGAAAAAAAAGAAAAAAAGAAAACCTTTTGTAGTGGACTGGGCGTTTTGTACGCGCTCGGTAAACGGTGATGCTACGGCGGCGCGCAGGAACCGTAGAGGGAAGAGACAGGTGAGGTGCGGCTAAGGAGCTGCTGCTGTTATTTCAGGGACGCTTTAGATACCGAGAGCCGTGGTATCCATCACCCTTTTCTCCACAGAGAGGAAGAAGAGCGACCGGAGAGGGCGAGTTGGCGACTGGCACCTGCCACCTCCTCCCTACCTGGCCATCTGGTGCGGTGAGTGTGCCAAACGGTGAGATTGAGAGATGGATATGTGTGAGGGTGGGGGGGGGGGGGAACAGGTATACAGCATGTGAGACATTTTATTAGGCTACTGCCACTTAACGCGATGCTGCATTATGAGGCTTCTCCTCCGGGTTAGCCAATGTGTTGCGTTTGGCATCGCCTGGACCTCATTTGGACGTGAATTGCTCTTTGTGTCTGCCGCGAGTTTGATGTTTGATCTGCATATCATGTGCATATCTGTGTTGCATATCCCCGCATGTCATTGTTCTGTCACGTGTTGCATAGGATCTTAGGTTAGAAGTGATGCCTCAGCAAAAAAAAAAAAAAAAACAGCTACTTGCACATTACAGCACTGCATTGGAGCACGAAAGCCTGAAATTGTTATTTAGATCAGGACCTGTGATCTGGCCGGAGTATAGGCCGTGATAGGTGCCCAAATTATGTCTCTTCAGCATTTTAGGCTACTTTAGACGGATCCAAAGACGGCTGAATACTCTAAAAAACTCCTTTGTCCAGAATATGTCTCGCACACTTACGATAACATGTCGCCCAAATTGGCCATAACCACGCTGCACACTCACAACCACCCCGGCCCAAGTTAAATGCTCACTCACTGCCGTCTCAGCTCTTACTGAAGTGATTTAGTAGTTATATGAAATTCATTGTTTACAACGGCATCCTTCACACTAAAAGCTACTGAGTGCCACAGAATGACTGTAACAGCTCCCAGCTGCTGCTGTTTATGTTTGTGTTTCTGTGTGAGTTGAAAGGCAAGAGATGGTAGCAGACCAAAAAGAAAATAGAGAAAGGAGCATCGGGGGAAGAGGAGGAGAGGGAGAGACAGAAACAGAGAGGTCGAGGATGCAAAGGATGAAGTGTGGTAGATGGCAATCCGGCATATCGGGCTACACGGGGGACAGGCAGAGGACGTGAAAGACAGAAAAAGAAATGATGGAGCCGAAAGCTCAGAGCGAACAGAGCGCTGAGGGAGAGGGGCTGCAGACAGCAGTCTGAGCAGGGTGTGAATGGTCTCCCTGTTATCCCTGCTGCCCACACAGACGGCCACACAGCAGCCGTGCGAGCAGGTGCTAACCCCGACACACAAGCAACCGCAGGGAACAACAGGTGCAGCCACTGTTTCCTCCAGCCTCCCTTTGGAAGGCAGTCTAACAGCCGCCCATCCCAAACACCCAGCGATCCCAGAAGCCCTCAAACACCGAAACACCCACAGCCTATAGAGACGGCAACCCAATGGATCCTTCAATCTACATTTAGGGGAATAGCGCGCAAAGGCCAGGCTTGAGTAATTCAATTAGAAAATTAATTATGCCGCAAAACAAAGTTGGAGCCACTTGAAGCAACAAGGCAGAGCAGGCTGCAGGTAAAAGCAATTTAAGAGAGCCTTAGGGCGAGACAACTGCCCACAGGGACATTTAATGAGCTCTATTGATCACATAGGACCCTATTTAATCACACATGCTAAGCCTGCAAACAGGGCATCTCAAGCACAGAAAAAAATGAGATTGGATTGCAGCATAATACAGCCTTCCCACAAAGGGAGTAATTCCCCAGCAGATTAGTATGTTGGGGTTGCTAAGGAGCACGTTTCAAGAAATGTGTAGAATGACAGTCAGAGATCTCGTGTGTGTGTGTGTGTGTGTGTCTTTGTGTGTGGTAAACAGAGTGAGATGAAACGGACAGGAGGTTTTCGGAGGCAGAGAGATGTTACCTAACAGCTTCTCTCTACGCTTCGCCAAGAGAATACGCCGAGCAATCGGCGACAGATTTCCTGTCTTTACCTCCGGTGCACAGAGAGGAACACTGAATGACTGGAACACAGTGGGGCTCTAAGCTGCCATTAAACCTGTAGTTTTCTATTCCTACTCCAAACCAGACAGTGGGATTGATTTAGTTTTCTTTTCTTTTTTTGCCGATCCTGAGCCACCCAGGACACTGTTTTAAAACTACTGTGAGTCGCTTTCACCTCTACACGTTGTAAATGTCTCTGTTTTTACCTCCCACTCCGCTCACACTGTATATGAGGGAATGAGGACGTACGCTCCTATAGTGTTTAGGTGAACTTAAAGCAACTTTCCAATCTGCGCTGAAGCAGCCACTCCTCTCTGCGTCAGAACATAAACAGGATTATTCACTAATCTGATCATAAAAATGAAGCAAAGTTTTGACTAGCGTCAAGAGATTTGAAGGAGCGCTGAAGCAGCCAGCTACGGCATCTTTTGAAGTTCTGCTTTCACGCAGAGCGCAGTGTTTAGGATTTTGCTGGGATTCTTTATTACAAAGTCAACACTTGAAAAGCGCGTTGACGTCTGCAGTGAGATCAGAGGGACCTAGCTGGGCAGGCATCTGCTGGGTGACCTATTCCTGCAGTGTGGACCTCAGTGCTTCATTGTGCGCGAGTAAGAAGGTCAGAGGGTCAGGTGTCACGCAGGCATACTTGCTTTGCTTGTCAGAAAGTAGCTTTCATCCTCAGACAGGTACATTAAAAATAAACCCCCTTATGCAAAACACTCTGTGTTGATGTGAGAGGCTTTCAGGAGCCTAACTGACAACTCCTTCCAGATGTTTGAAAAAGGAAAGGGGCGAGATAACAGGCGCCGCACAAGCTGAGGAGCTTTAGCAAATGCTGGATTGTCCGTGGCGCTATAAATCGAACGCCACCAGATGCATGAGGTGGCAACGGTGGCTGCAGTATGTGGATTCGGTTGCCGTATAATAATGCCTTGCAGTTGCTTTCAATGTAAAAAAAATCCTTTGTGTATACTTTACAGTGGTCATGCATCTTCAGCTTTATGGCTACTCTGTCTTCACCGATTCCTCCCCGGAGGAGCGGCCTCTCTTGTGCTTCCCGGTGCACACTGTGTGGGCTACAACAGGCTAACGTGTGTGATCATCGTGCAGCGTAGTCTCCTGTACACCGTGTCACCCTAACGACACCTCTGGCGCTCCCCTCATCCTCATCAGGGTCGGGCCAGACGACATGAACATGCGCGGCCTGCGTGGCGCTTTAGAGCACACACACACACACACACACACACACACACACACACACACACACACACATGCATATTTTATGAGCGGATTTGTTGCAGCGTATGCGAGGCGTCACATGAAGTATGAGATATAGTTTGTGTCTCAAATACATCGTTTTGGATGCAGCCGCTCCTCCCATTTAACTGCCTGGCAATTTGGTTGTGAGCGATGTCACAGCTGTTTCAACTTTGGAAAGATAAAGGTAGTCGAATCTCTCCTACCTTCTGTGTTCTCATTTACATCACAAAATTGCAGAGTGAGAAAATGACCGTCCGCTTCACGCTTTCACTGAGGCGCGCTCACACACACACACACACACATCTGCATGCACGCGTCAACAAAACAAAATAAGCACATAAGAAAGCGACCTTTTCTCAAATGCCAGCGCTGAGGCACTCGACCTGTTACTTCTTTGCAGAAAATGAACGTAGGTGTACATATTTCTCGGGGTGTTTGGTCCATCCTCTCATATTTCGCTGCTTTTGTTGTCCAACAAATTCAGCCGGCACCTAAGCCAACGGCAGGCTTTAGTTATGGCAGCTTAGCTAGAGGGATTTGGAAGACTTTTTTTTTATTGGGAGATAAAGGCACATCCGAGTCCTTTTGTCTCCCAGCTATGCAAGATGGTTTTGTTGCCCGATGAAGCTTTGTTGCGGTTAATCTTTCTCCCTCCTTCATCTTGTCCTCTCCCACACCCATCCCTTCCTCGCAAAAACAAACACAACTTTTCTCTTTTAATTATGGCCTTTCATCTGCGGCCCAGTCACAACCGAGGGGAGGGGAACAAAGTGTAGCCGAAAAACACAATTATACCTGCGAGGAGGAGAGAAAGCTCTCAGGGGGGGGGGGGGTGTCGTCTCTGCGTACGTGTGTGTGTGTGTGTGCTGTAAGCATGTGTGTGTGTGTGTGTGTGTGTTTGTGCTGCACACGTCAATCTACGAGCAGCTTCTCTGGCATTTTGATTGTTGTGCGTAGACCACCTTTTGTGAGCTGTGATCCTCTTAGCAGTGCTTCTGCCAAAAGAGCTATATTTACCCTTACTGGTGATCACAGCACACAAAGAACAACATGACGAGAATATGAGCTACCTTTCAGCTTCAGCCTCCCTCTACGCCAGCATGAGAGCAGCGTGTGAGATGTATGGTAATGGCTGCCACGTTGAGGCATTAGCTCAGCCTACTTAGCATAGCCTTTGTTGAGGTAGAGAAATGACAAACAGGAAGGCGTTGGGCAGTGGTCAGTAAAACATACAAAGCAAAAAATGGAACAATAAATAGATACTTTCACCCGGCATCACAACTTATTTAAATGAAAACGCCAATTCCCAAGCTGTAAGATGATTCTGATCTGCGCTACATATTAAAAAAAATAAATCACAAAGGCTACATGAAGACACAGTTAAGCAAATGGAAATAAGCTCACTAGAGACAGACATCATGGACTACCTCGTACAGCACAAAGAGCAGCCTTAACACCGGGTGACAACGCCGAATAGCAGCGAGTCAAATCCACAGATTGAAAGACCTCATCGCCGTGGTGTAATTCAAACTGCATCTCCATTTGCCGTGGTACGCACTGGAGTGTGCGTGTGTTCAACTCTGTGCCCGTAGTGTGTGTCTGAGTGCGTGCACCGCATACTCATGCGCTCGCCTCTAGCTCAGAGCTGTGCAGTGAATGTATATGTGCTTACTGCAGTCAAACTCTGGTTAGTAACGTTTGCCCTTGCTGCAGCTTTGTACAGCACCATAAATGTGTGTGTGTGCGTGCGCGCGCGCGTGTGTGTGTGTGTGTGTGTGTGTGTGTGTGTGTGTTGTTTTCGTGTGCATTTCTGTCTCAGTGCAGCACCACGACATTACCTGTTTTGTAGCCCAAAGTCATTTGCGAGTGTTTGATTGCTTCGCACCTGCATTTCTGAGCAGCGTGTTTGCATTTGTACATGTCCATTACCCATAAGCTGATAACGCTCTGCAGCCGTAGGCTTCTGTGTGCCTGTCACAAGCAGCAATTTGGCTTCAGGCAGAAGGCCCGATTGGGGGGAGAAGTCTGAGGGGAGATGGAGCTCTCTCTGGCTAGACTCCAGCTCTGTCCATCCTATTTTAATTACCTATGGCACTCACCCAGGGGAATATCTCCCTTCTTCTCCGTATCTGCATCTTCCCTCCTCTCCTCCTTCATCTCCCTGCGCCACCATCTCCCTCTCTCCTTCCTTCGCTCTCACTATCTCTCCCTTCATACATGCACACCTAACCTAACAGATGCGTCAAAAGGCCTACGCAGAGGTAACCTTTGCATTAGCATATAAATTACCTTGTAGATTGAATAGTATTTTAGGATATTTAACAGCAAAAGACAGATTCCCTTAACTCTGATTAGACCTGCTCTGAGGAGACAGGCAGCCACTTGAGGGAATATCGCCTCCACCTCGATAAGATAAAGACTTGACTCGTCTTGCTGAAGAGAGCATGATTGCGTGCAGATTTGGTCCTTCACTGTGTTTGTGTTTGAGCGCGTGTGAACAGGTCTGGCTATCTGAATATATATCGACGTATTTATTTCCTCTTCACTTCGACTCTGTTTGCTTTTGGCATCACGTGGTTCTTCCTGTATCGCCGCCTGATACGGACGATTTTTTTTAATACCACTTTATAATTACTCCCACAGCAAACCCATTCTGAACTCGTTACCTCGGTTACCTCTACGACATTTACCAACTGAGCTTGTAATCTTTAAAAAGTACTTAGGCGAAGTGAAATTAAAGGAATGGTTTGATGGTTTGGAAAATATGCTCTGATATCGCTCTCATATGAGAACACAATTGTTGCATTATTCCCTATAAAAGCTTACATTTTGTCCATGTTCAGCGGAGGTGCGTTTGACGTCAGTAATGGAGCTGTGGTGCTCGCAGGGTGGAGTCTTGAAGTGTGAAGGTGACCCACTTCTCCCAGTTTAGCCCGTGTCTGTGTCTCTGCCCTCAGGCCATCTTTCTTTCATTCCAGGCTTTTAACCAGCGTCTTACAAGGAGCGAGCGTGTTACAGATGAGGAGTTGTGAAGGATCCGTGTGGATATACATCGTGTCTTGTTTTACAGTTCACGTTTCACTTTCTTGACGCAGCTTGTTTCAATAGTATAAATCAACCTGTCATAATAATCGAGGAGAGGAAGTCTGCTTCCTTTGACAAAGAGCATTAGTTAGAAAGAGAGATTCATTTTTTGTTAAAAAAAGTTTCTCCTCAGCTCCAGTCAACTTGTTCTCTGTAATGAGTCTGAAAGCTTTTACCTGAACACAGAACAATGATCACCCAGCTGGCTCTCAGAGATGCAGCTGTCAGGAGAAACCCCGCGAAGCGCTAGAAGAATCCTTCTAAGCGAATGTGTAATAAATGCATTGTTGAGTTTCCAGTGAATATCTCCCATTGTTGTCATATTGATTTCAAATGAGCTATACTGTCTCGCCAGAGTGTGGATAATGTGGAGACAAAATGCTTGCAGCTCCCCCATCCCCCTCCCTGCTGAGAAAAGGGGGGGACCCCCAGCACCCGGCATCTGTGTCCACGTCTGTGTCCATGCACCCTCCTCTGAGCGTACGTTTGGGATGTGGGTTAAAGCTCAAGCGTATGCATCAGTGTGTGCATTCTGACACACATGTATACGCCGGTACGTGTTCAAAGGGCGAACCCGCCCTCCCAGCTTTTACATCTACTGCAATAGAAGGTCTCTGCCGAGCTTTGCTATTGGTTGCTACGGTAACAAAGGCACGGAGTGGAGTGGCTGCAGCAGCGAGCGAGAGACGAAGGGGGGGAGAGAGGGGGGGGGAGAGAGAGAGAGGGGGAGAGAGAGAGGGAGAGAAAGAGAGGGAGACAGAGAGAGAGAAAGACAGGGAGAGACAGAGACAGAGAGAGAAAGAGAGAGAGAGGGAGAGACAGAGAGAAAGATAGAGAGAGAGGGAAAGACAGAGAGAGAGAGAGAGAGAGAGAGAGAGAGAGAGAGAGACAGAGAGAAAGATAGAGAGAGAGGGAAAGACGGAGAGACAGAGAGAGACAGAGAGAGAGACATAGAGAGATAGAGAGAGAGAGGGAGAGAGATAAAGAGAGGGAAAGACGGAGAGACAGAGAGAGAGACAGAGGGAGAGGGAAAGACAGGGAGAGACAGAGAGAGAGAGAGAGATAAAGAGACAGACAGAGAGAGGGAAAGACAGACAGACAGAGAGAGAGAGACCTAATCACAATGGCAGATTTAACGCAGAAAAAAACATAATTCAGATCCAGAGACGAGCAAAATGTCAACACCAACGGACAGAAGTGCTTCAATTGTACTTGTCCAATTTCTGTCACACACACACACACACACACACACACACACACACACATATCAAAGGATTCATTTATTGCCGTACTGTAGTTGGTTGCAGCAAGTCATGACTCGAGCATTTTTCGGCAGCAGCGACGTTGGGCTTGCTTCTAGCTGTGCCTCTGTGCCTTCAGGCGGACCGCTGAGGCCTTCAGTGTTCACGTCTCCTTGTTTCCCGGTGGTCAGTGAACGCTGCTCGGTGCGGATAGGGATGTTGCTTTTTACTTGGTCTCTGTTTAGCAGGATGAGACCGTATTGATTTTTTGCTCAGTGGCTTTAATAGTTGAGATGCCTTGTGCAAACATGAGCATGTCCAATATGTACTAAAGGCCACTGAGGCATTTTAAGATGGAATCATGGGTAAATATTGAATAGATATATTTCATATAGTTTATTGACATACCGTGGGGCTGTGTAGAATTTCCCAGCATGCTGCTTAACCCCCTATCTTTCCCGTCGGATCAGCCGAACAAGAGCGCACAGGAGGGGAAAAAAAAGAGACTTCATCAAAATGAGCTCAGTCCCAGCTGATGAGGACGAAACATATGGACCAGCTGATAACAGGCGAAAGCAGGCTATTATGCTTCTTCAGATGACCTGCTGATTGGTTAATGATGTGAGTGTGAGCAGGTGATTTGCTAATGGGCGATTGCCTGATGAGGGTGGATCGCGCTGCGCGGCTGTCGCCGTCATTACATGCGTCCCATGATGACCGTGTCAGTGTCACGCCATTTAATCCTATCGCACCAACAAGATCTGACACAAATACATAACAGCCTTTCTTCCCTCCGCTCGCCTGTGTCTTTCTCTCACCTCGATTTTCATGATACTCATCCTGTCACCAGCAGTCTGTTTTTTTTTTACTAGCTTGATGAGCTAGGCGGTATCTCTCTTCCTCCTTCAGAGTCTTTTACTCAAACCACGTCTGTCTTTTATCTTTCATCTTCTGAGAATTCAGAACCCTTGATAACCATGCGTCAAAGCGCTGCCCCCCCCCCTCTTTTTATAGCCCCAGGGCATTCAAAATACTGCCTTCGTCGCGGCACTGTCCAGCAGCAGAGTCCTGGTATGTTGGCCTTGGCCCAGATCTGAGGGTTTCTCTTATGGATCGATAGCTTTAATCAATACACATTCTAATGAGGAGGCTGCATCAATGATAGGCCGCGGGCTTTTTTGGTGTGTAGCATGTGAAGGAGCTTTGTGTGTGTGTGTGTGTGTGTGTGTGTGTGTGTGTGTGTGTGTGTGTGTGTTTGTGTGTGTGTGTGTGTGAGAAGAAGAAGGAAGGGAAGAGGGACGCCCAGCTTCTCTCTGTACTTGCAGGCTTTTAGCAGAGTCACTGCATTTATATATATATATATATATATATATATATATATATATATATATATATATATATATATATATATCTATACAGACACGTCATGTCATGTTGTTTTCAGAATAAATTGGGCTACTTAGCAGCGCTATCAATTTGCATGTGATTTGTATTACACGTGTTTAAGACTGTCTGTATGTTCTCAAGTTTTCCACACAGAGGAAATGATTATGAATGGATAGAGAAGAGTCTTTGTTGTTTGTATTTGAACGTCATGTTGTTGGGTTTCAGGGTTGCAGCCTTAGTCGTGTACGTGTCTATATTTGTGTACGTTTCTGCAAATTTGCACCATTAAATGTCGGGCAAATCATTTATTAGCAGTTTCCATGCACCCGTGGATGTATAGAGAGCTAATAACTGGATTCGTGTGATAATGAAGGAAATTTATGGGACAGTTAATTGCTTTCTTCTTTGCTATTCATCAACTTAGATTGTTCTTGGCGTGAGTTGCCTCGTTTTGGAGATGTCGGAGATGTCTGCCTTTTCTCAGATACATATGGACTATGGCATTCGGCTTGTGGAGTAAAAAAAAAAAATCAATTTGGATAAAAGGAAACAGTGTTCTCTCTTTCCAGAAATCAAAGATAATCCAGAAACTCTGATAGCTCCAGAAGCAGCTCACATACAAATGATCTAGATTAATGAACAGCACTACAGGCTGAACTGTCCCTTTAAATGTGATGCTATCAGGAGCATCTCTTTTCTACAATAATGAAATGTATCGACATTGATCATGTGACGGACGGAGATAATGATACTCTCAGAAACAGGAAGTCACGGCGAATCTAAAACATATGCATACCTCGGCGTGTGTCCAGATTTTGACTGCGTTGTGACTCTGAGAAGAGAGGCACTGGGATTTTATGATGCAAACCACACACATGGGTCGCTTAAGCTCACCGGAACACACGCTGCATTTAATTCCATTCCTCCTTTTAGATATCCATACGAGACGACGTCATTTCATTTTAGCTTTAAGCGTCGAATTTAGATCATTTCATGAAATGACCATAATGAAATGGAGCTGACTCCCTTACACCTGACTCAATCAGTTCTAGATCAGGGAATCCCAATGGACATTAAGATGAAACCCCCCCCCCCCCCCCCCCCCATCCTCAGGGCTGTTCCAGTGCGTCTGATGAGGCTGAGAGACGCAAACCTGCAATCTCTGGGCTACAATTTGGATTTGAAGTGGCCCCGTGTGTGTAGTCTGAGCCTCATCGACTCACTGACGTCGTCAAACAGCCCGTCACTCAAACGTATGCACAGGTGAACGGGCTTTATTTACGTCTCAGTATGCCTGTTACATCTGTGCATCTGTGCGCTTCAAATAGCAGTTGTCATCACCTTAGCAACTAGCCCATCGCCTACCTCTGTACCTGGTGTTCTGTCTTTGAAAAACAGGTTTTCCTTTCTCTGGAACACAAGCTGAGAGGTATAAAAGACGAGAAATGAAGGGAGGAGGTGGGGCACAGAGGGAGAGTGATGGAGGATGAAAGGGAATAAGCTGGGGTTGGGGGCGGGGGGGGGGGGGGGGGGGCCTGGAACACGGTATTCAGGTTGAATTTGCTGACGACGTTCATTTCGCTCACATCTTTTTCTTCAATTTCAAACCTTTCTTTTCATTCGTGTTTTCATCAGACATTGTCGAGGATTTTCGCGGCACTCCTCACAATCCCAAGACAAAACCTGAGCACTCCGCCCCTTTTTTGTTCTCCTCATTTGTCTTGTCTTTTCTCTCCTTCCCTTTTTTTTTATCTCCTCTCCTTCTCACATCAAAGACAGCGTAGCTCAGCCACAGGCATTTTTAATAAATGCATAGAAAAGCTTCTAGATTTACAAAGTGTTTGATGGCGTGGCGGCTACAATTTATGACTGCTTGTAACTTATGTGCAGCAGCGTTATTCCGCCGTCTTGGTTTTATAGGTGAAAGACACGTTGATGTACAGCGTGGGGGGGGCTTGTTTGTGACAGTTTGACCCCTCTACGATGACCTTTGGTCAGTTGGGTCTGTTGCCAGTCCACCGCTTTTGTCTCGACTGAAATGTCTCAATATTAGATGGATCGCCGCTACATCTCGTACAGATGTTCATGGTTCCCAGATGATGAATTAAGTGATCCCCTGACTTTACACCCCCATGAGATCAACAGTTCTGTTTGTCCAGCGGTTTGGTTTATGAGCGGAGCTATTGACATTTCTATTGACCACAGCTGTAACAGTTCTTTGTGTTGAATGCTAATTAGCACATTTTAACATGCTAACTAATGGTTAACGTTAAACCTGCTGAACGCTTATGTTAGCATTTAACTCAAATCAAATCAACGTGTGTGTGTGTGTGTGTGTGTGTGTGTGTGTGTGTGTGTGTGTGTGTGTGTGTGTGTGTGTGTGTGTGTGCGCGCGTGTCTTGCACAGTGTGACCTTTTGTGGCCTCCTAACTTTTTAAAGACCAACGTTTTTTTTTCCTCGCTGGTGATTTAGAGCATTCTTGACTTTTGACCTTTGGAAAGACATTGTCCAGCTTCCCCCGAGTCACTCCCTTCATCTTTTCTTTTTTTTTCTTCCCTCTAAAGACCAGCTATTCTTTTTTTTTGTTTGTCACAAATTGCCAGTAATATATCCTCCATATGTCCGTACAGAAACACAATCAACGAAAGGAACATTATCACCCAGAGTGGCTTTGTAATCCTGTGACTGTTTTGTCTCTCGGTGTGTTATACGACTGTGAGAATCCCATTCGATTCAAACTGTTTGACAATGTAGTGACAGTTCTGACAATAGAGCCCTATTACACCGGTGAGCAGACAATAGAAGCACATCAGCTTCCCTGCTGAAGCCAGGTTGGTGGTTGCAGTCACCCTGCTGCACTTCTGACCCTTTCTTCTTGCACACACACACACACACACACACACACACACACACACACACACACACACGAACAGAGATACCTGTTGATAATGTCATAATGTCAATAACAATCATCATGCACATGCACACCCAGAGGAACATGTAAGCGTACACAACAATGACATTTTTCTCTCCCGTCTCTCTCTTCAGTGCATGTGTGTTGCTGCCATGGCGACCGTGGCTCCACCCCTCACATTTCTTCTCCTGCTGCTTCAACTGGCGGATGGCTCATTCCCAGAGGAACCCAGTCCTCTCAGCTACGTCCCCGTAGAGGGTACGTTTCCTTCCTGCTGTGTGTGTGTGTGTGTGTGTGTGTGTGTGTGACTGTATGCGCAGCGTTGATGATGAATGGCCTCATGGTGGAGGTGGAAATGGGGGGGGGTCAAGGGTCAGAGCTTGTGTGTGTGTGTGTGTGTGTGTGTGGACCCAGGCATACAGAGAGATAAAGAGACTTCACTCGGCCTCTCTGCTGCTGTGTGGTAGACTGATGAATATGAGCGAGAGAGAAAGATGTAAAGACAGAAAGAAAGGGACCAAGAGAAATGATTGTTATGGATTTTGAGAGGCCCGGGAAGATGAAAAAGCGTGAGACAATTGGATTGGAGGGGGTGATACAGATGACAAGAGAGAAGGCTGAGGGAAGAGAGAAGGAGTGGAGACAGGTGGAGATGGATTGCTACGTCCCCCCCCCTCTCCCTCCCCTGCAGTCAAGGACAATGAGACGTTCTCCCAATCTGTCTCCTGATGATGAGGGCTCCCTGTGGAGACCGTCGTCCTCCACTTTGAAACTTTCTCCTACTCTGATACCGCCACTTTCTCTCTCTCTCTCTCTCTCTCTGCCTCGTCTGTACTCTCCCACTGATCTGAAATGCAGGGAGGAGAGGGAGCTTATTTATTTTCTTTTATGATAGAATTACAGTAATGGTCACGCACAGATTTTTGTCATTATGGAGCCTGCATGCGTCAACAAAAGCAAAACAAAACGAGGATAAAAGTGTTTCATGTGCACCGATCATCTCTTCGCATCTTTTGTTTTCCTAAAGAAAGGCATCAAGAATGCGCAAAGATACAATTAAAGTGAAGACTAGAGAAGTTTTTAGGGTAAATATCGATTGACTCGCTCTGTTATCAAGCATCAAAGTACCCTTGAGCAATGCACTTCATTTCTACATTCTTTTTTGTGAGCGTTTGACTCTATTCCGCCTGTGTGTGTGTGTGTGTCCGTGTCAGTTGTGCGGAGGTATCCGGTGTTCTTGGGCAGAGCTCACCGTTCGGCTCAGAGGCAGGATCTGCACATCCAGACGGTCCTCCAAGTCAACCGCACGCTCTACATAGGAGCCAGGTAACCAACGGCAACCACCTCCGACTGTGTGTCACTGACGCGTTCGCATTAATATCCTCTCGCTCTTCATCTGATGCCTCGGCTTCCATCTGCTGTCACTCCGCAGAGGACATTTTCAGTTTGTTGTAGCGAGTAAGGATTGGATCTCGTTAAATGTCGACCGAAAGCGTGATGTGTGCATACGGAAAATAGTGAACTGTGGAAGCAAATAGTGTTTCCTAGGCCAAAATCTGGTCCTCCTGCAAAATAATTTGGCATAAATCTAGCAAATGGAAAAACACGAATACGTTGTATAGTATCGTTTAAATGAAACTCAATTCAAACTTTGGTTTTAATTCCGCTGCTTCAGCGGGTTTGAACAGATTTGGCAGTGATGATGAAATTTCTTCTAAGGCAACAACAACAGCAGAGCTTTCATGACCACTGTTATGAGCAGCACAGATATTAAGATATGAACTGCTGTCACGTACTAATAGGGTTAAAATACATCTGCTGTTAGATCAAATCAGAGAACGAGATGTTTGATTCTGACATGAATTAAATAAACAACTAAGTCATGTTGAAAACGAGCTACAATGGACCCTCACTAAACCATGCTGAAACAACTGTCTAATTGTTTCCATTATATATCACCTGCAGTATTACATTGGTGCTGATTTGTTGTGTGCTTTGTAGAGATGACTTGTACAGAGTGGAGCTGGACAACATGGCAGGTGATGAGATGTTCTACAGCAAGGTAAGACTAAATTGTCTTGCGCACACACACACACACACACAAAATCTAACGGGCACTAACAGCTGATAACGTACGCAGACACACACACACACACACACACACACACACACACACACACACACACACACACGCAGCAGAAGTTATTCAACTGTGGTTCGCTCCTTTTGGCAGAAACGAACATGGGAATCCAATAAGAACGACATTCGAGTGTGCCGGATGAAGGGCAAACATGAGGTACGGCGCTTGTACACGGCACCCTGAGATCCACTCTCGCATGCATCAACACCACCTATACTCTATCACACGCTTGGACAGACACTACAGCTGTTAGAGAAACCTTATTTTCCTTCGGGTGCACCTGCACACGGTATTTACGCAAAATCACGTTAGCTCGGGGAAATGTTGCCACGGCCGAAAGATACCCATGAAGCTTGAAAGCCATCGTCTTGCACACCTGCAGTGTGCCAATCCTCGTCATATATCTCATCCGTAGCCGTAGTGGGGCAATTATGTGTGGATGTGAAGCGATAGATGACGATGTTCTGAGATATTAAAGGTACGCGATCAAATCTACAAAAGAGAAAGATTTGCTGGAATGGTAGCTTGCTTGACCTATAAGCTTTTATTGTATAAATGTAGCATTGCCATCCGCAAAATCCAATCCGGGCGGATCTCACGGAAAAAGAGAAAGAGGCGAGAGGAGAGCATTATAAAGCAAACTGAGCAGAGAGAGTGACACAGCCTCAGGGAGGGAAGCGGTAATTGAAATCAGTTGAGGAAGAGGAAGGGATGGAATGTGTGTAGGTGGAGGAAAAGTGGGGAAGAAACACACGAGGAAGGATAGGGCAGCCACCGGGTATAAGAAAGAGCCGGCGAGACAACAAAAGGAAAAGATTTGTTGCGTCAGAGAACAGAGATGAAAGAAGAAAATATGTATGAGCAAAAAAAAAAAACAAGCTGTGATAAAAAGACAGGAGGAGGAAGACTTGCCCAAGGTGGGGAGAACATAAGAGGAGGAAGACAAAAGACAGAAGGTTGAAGCTCACATGAAGGGATCAAATTAGAAGGCGCAGGGCAAACGATGCCGCTGTGAATCATCTGACATATAGAACAGACATAATGCTTTTCCTGTCTTATAGCATCTATTAGGTAAGTGTGCATGTAAAGTCACGACGGTCCGGTCCAGATGTAGACATCTTTCACAGCAGACACTTAGAAATGTGTTTGCCATTGCATTAACGATGGCAGCAATACTGAACTGAAACAGCCGTGTGGAATGCATCCATTACTCACCATCACCAAAACTTTGTAAAGGGAACAGTTTTGGAAAATTCACTCGTTCATCTCAGATAGATGAGAAGATTGACACCGCTCTCTGGGTCATGTCTGTACAGTAAAGTGCAAGAGCCAGAAGCTAACCTTATTAAAAAATGGAAACAGGTATATTTGCACTTTATTTTATTAGTTTGCCAAATGCTCTTGAGTTATGCATGCTCATAAACTTCTAGTATTCCTCTGTGTTTGAACTGGAGAGGCCGATTGTTGTTAGTTGGTGTGAGTTTAGTTGAAACCGGACTGAGCTAGCAAAACAGTTGTTTCAAATGTGGAATTTTCCTCCTGAAAATATACGGTCAAAAACGTTCTTTTGTGATGCTATGAGAGTGACTTGTGTAGACATTTTCCATAGTGGGAATAATCTCTATTGAGGTTTTGGTTGAATGCAGTTAAACAGTCTGTGTAGAGAGAAAAAGAGGCCGAAAATTAAATCTCTTAATCCACCGACTGTCGTCTGACGATGATCTAGCTTTTTAATGTTTTTAAAAAAACAGCTTGTAAACTGGCTACTTGTGAAAAAAGAGTGGGTCGCACGCGTCGTCTCTCAAACTCCAACTCCAGTCTTGCATCTCAAGTTGCTAATCGGACTGTAAACAATGAGCAATTATCAAAAAGTGAAGTCTTGGCCCGGATATACAGTATATACGCTGGCTACACCGGAACCCCAGCAATATCCAAATTAAGCCGCTTGCCCCCAGAGGCCGTTATGAGACCGATAGGTGTGGGTCCTGAGATTGCAGCAGGAAAAGCACAGGCGTTGGCGCCAGCGGCCGGTTAGCTTAGCTTAGCTTAGCTTAGCACACAGGCTGGTAACAGGGGAAAACGGCTCACGTTTAGCCTGGCTCTTTTCAAAGCTTTCAAAATCTGCCAATTAGCACCTGTAATGCTCACTGATTAACACTTTATATGTAATTTTGTTTAATTCATACAGCCGAGACTCCAGGAGGCATAAGCAGCGTTGATGCGGTCATTAGTGCATTTTATAAGTGCTGGTATGCAGAGCGAGGCTGCTTTCTGCCTCACTCTCAGTACTTAGCTACCAAACATCCTCCAATAGTCACACAACTGTAAGCCAGTAACACTTGCTAGCATCATTAAATACCAATTGAGCTACTGATGAACAGGTTTATTCAAGTTCCAATCGATTCTTTTGTCACCAGACACTGTCGTTGGATCACACAGGGGGCCGAGGAGCTAGCTGACCGGTGTCATCAAGTTTCAGATTCAGTAGCAGCAGCTCAATCGGCAACCTCCGCTTCAAAGACAGCTTTTAGAGTCCCTATCCCGTTGTTCCTCCAGACGGAGCGCGGTCGTGGGCGTTAAGGATAGGTTCACACTGCACTTTTCCAGCCGTCTCGCTCTGACTGGTAGTTTTTGCGTTTAGCTTTGGTCCAGAACCGTTGCCCTGCACCTTGTGATTTTCTCCCCTTCTTTAACCGTTTCCTTTGTGCTTTTTTTTTTCTCCGTAGGGAGAGTGCCGTAATTTCATCAAGGTTTTGCTCGGCCAGCACGGTGGCCTGTTTGTGTGTGGAACAAACGCCTTCAACCCGCTCTGTGCCAACTACACCGTCAGTAACCATCTATCCGTCAGCCGGGCCGCTCTCTGTGTGCTTGCCAGTTTGTTCATCTATACATGTATTTCTTTTTTCTTTTTTGCAGAAAGACACTCTAGAAATGGTGGGAGAGCCCGTCAGTGGGATGGCACGGTGCCCATATGATCCACGACATGCCAATGTGGCTCTATTTGCAGGTATACTATCGCTAAAGGGTGAAGAATTCAGGGCGTCTAGCAGACATCAGACTCCAGACACTGAAGCGTCTGTGCCCTTGTGTTTACCTTTACAAATGATTTATAGTCAGACCTCTCGCTGCGTTGCTTGTTTGGTTTTAATCTTCCTGACCTTGTGCTATCTCTCCAATCTGTATGTTCCCCTTCTTCTTCTTCTTCTTCTTCTTAATCTCCTCCTTTCCTCCTCCCCGCCTCCCTCTGTGCTTCTCTCTCTTCGCTCACAGATGGAAGTCTCTTCACCGGTACTGTGACGGACTTCCTGGCCATCGACGCGGTGATCTATCGTAGTCTCGGCGACAGCCCCGCCCTTCGCACAGTCAAACACGACTCCAAATGGTTCAGAGGTACTTCTAGAAACAGTCAGACACCTTCAATTCAAATGCTAGAAACAAATATCACAAACCGTCACCATTATCTACAATAATTTACCAAAAACTGAAAATTGGTTCGGCTGTCTTTTCATGGCGCCAAATAGAAAGCTACATTCAATGAAACCAAACATAAAATGTTCATTTTATAAGTGAAACACGCTCGGACAGAGTGATGTATTTAGGTTAGTTTGACTCTTACAGATTCACGGTTTTAACAAGCCGTGGATTGAACGGTTGAGTTCGTTTTTCATGGAGAGAAAAACAAAAGTTGAGGTCAAAAGCTGGAACAGTGCCGGATGAATAAATGATAAAATAATGTGTATCGTCTTTTGTCCGAGATGATAAATTCAACAGGACATGAGTATTTGATGAGCGAGGCCCGTGGACAGTAGCGGCCCATGTAGACGTGACCATTATTACAGCTCCGTGTCACGGACTGCGGAGCGTTACATTTGGCCCTCGGCACCGTGTGTGTGTGTGTGTGTGTGTGTGTGTGTGTTTGTCTAACTGTGTCTTTCTAATATTGTTTCTCAGAGCCCTACTTTGTGAGCTCCATGGAGTGGGGGCCTCATATATATTTCTTCTTCAGAGAGATGGCCATGGAGTTTCATCATCTAGAGAAGGTGCTTTCTTTCTCCTCCTCCTCTCTCCTTGTTTATTTTTTTCCATCCTCCCTCCATCTCACTGAACTGCGCTTGTTTTTTTTCTCTCCAGGTGATGGTGTCTCGTGTAGCTCGTGTGTGCAAAGCAGACCTGGGTGGCTCTCAGCGGGTCCTCGAGAAACAGTGGACCACATTTCTGAAGGCCCGGCTCAACTGCTCCGTGCCGGGAGATTCGCACTTTTACTTCAACCTCTTGCACGCCACGAGCAACATCATCCACATGCAGGGGCGAGACGTCATCCTGGGCCTCTTCTCCACGCCGCCAAACAGGTACAGAGATGCGAGCGATGCGCACGCACCAACGAGCGCGAGCGCTATCCTTCTCGTTGCTCGTCTTATTTTTGCTCTTCCGTCGGCAGCATCCCCGGCTCTGCGGTGTGTGTGTTCGACATGCAGCAGCTCGCTCACGTCTTTGAGGGCCGGTTTAAAGAGCAGAAGTCCCCCGAGTCCATTTGGACGCCTGTGCCGGACGAAGCGGTGCCCAAACCGAGGTATTGTTATGCAAAGCGTATGTGAGCCGTTCTCGGGCAAAATGCTGCAGTGCTGCTTTACTGAGCATCTGTCTACATATATAGTCTAGTTGCTCCCCTGCTATAAGCTCCAACTGTCGATCACGCAGCAACTTCCCTGCTATTCAGCAAATCTTCTAACACAGCCTCGAGCGGCCGCAAAAAGAACTCCTCTGGCTCTTTTCTTCTTGCTCTCTCTGGACTTCTATCACTCTCTCTCTCCTCTTCCTATCTGTCTATTCCTCAACTCTCACTGTCTCTGTCTCTGTCTCTGTCTGCAGACCAGGAGGATGTGCAGTGCAGGGATCCAGATTTAGCTCCTCCACCACGCTGCCGGATGAAGTGCTGAACTTCGTGAAGACCCACCCACTGATGGACGAGACCGTTCCGCTCCTGGGGCACAGACCTTGGGTGGTCAAGACTATGGGACGGTACGCATGCCGACTCAGTTGTTTGATTGGCGCCCATGCAGAACTTTTTATGGCATTTTATTGATCGAACGGGGTTTCACTATTGATGCGTGTAGGTACCAGCTGACGTCCATGGTGGTGGACACTGAAGCCGGTCCCCATAAGAACCGCACCGTCTTGTTCCTGGGCTCTACCCGAGGAACCATCCTGAAGTTTCTAATGGTTTCCAGCGGAGATTCTGTCTCCCACGGCAGCGTGTTTCTGGAGGAGGTGGAAGGATTCAACCCAGAGAAGTGAGTAGGAGTCAGGACATTGTGTCCTTGATCTTCATTAACTTATTGAAACATGTTGTTGCAGGTAGATACGGTCTCATGCTGCCTGCTTCTATTTGAGAACTTGAGAGCAGCAGCAACAGTTCACATAAATATATAAAAAAAATACATAAAAAATGTTCAGGCGACCAAATGTTACGATTATTTTTTTATGAGCTGAAAACACACTGTGAAAGGGTTACAGTCCTAAGACAAAAACACTGACGCCGTGGTAGAGACCTGTCAATCACTGGGTAGCCCCGCCCCTAAATCATCCCCTGCTTTATGGTCTGTTTGACTCTAAATGGAGCATAATGTACTAAATGAACGTCATGCTGTATTGAAGAAGACTTGAAACTAGAGATTCATAAAGAGACCATAAACTCATGTTTACAATGTTTACTGAGGGAATAAATCAAGAGAGAAGTAGAGTCATTTTAGACTAGACTTCTATACAACCAGAGGAGTCGCCCCCTGGTGGCCATTAAAAAGAATACAGGTTTAAGGCACTAACGCGTTGGCTTCACTTTTCAGATCAGGAGGTTGCTGCCTGGTTGCGACTTACAAATTTTTTTTCTTATTGATTAATGGGACAATTATCCATTCAGTTAATTAAAGAAATATTCATAATAAAAAATGTCAAAAGTACTACAAATGCAAAGATGCAAAGAAAAGCATAAAACGTGAACTTTTGAGAGGCTAGAACTGAGAATATGTGGAGTTTGAGCTTGATTAATGGTTTGAAAACATAATTTAAATAGTTTCTTGCCAACCGACTTATTGATTTATCAAGTAAACAGCTGATAACAACAGCTCTGTGTGGTGAATGTATCATAACATCTACAAACTATTCGTGTTTTGCATGTTTTCCAACCTTTTGTAGCAGCAGAAAAAAAACATTCTAACATAGATTTGGTTAATGTCTCGCGTATTACTGTGAAGGAACTGGCCTGAAAAAAAAAAAATCAGGACTTTGGCTTCATCCACTGTCAGCTTACACAAAAAGAGAGCTTCTGTCTTCATAGCCCACAGCTGTGGCTCTGTGCTGTATCTGAGCAGGCCTCGATAAAACAGCGCCCATGTTGTGACCCTTTGTATGAGGGTTAGGTCACGAGTCTGTCCGACTCGAGGCACCAACAGATGAGGCCTTTGACCCCCCCCCCCCCCCCCCCGTCACAACTTGACTCGAGGCCAAAGAGCGTTACATTGCCCTCTGCACTGTTTCCAGTCTTCACTCGTCTGCGTCTTGCTGTCTCGCAGGTGTGGCGAGGACTCTCCTCAGGCTCGTCAGCTCTTGTCTCTGTCGTTGGACCGGACCAGTCACTCTCTGCTGCTGGCCTTCCCCTCCTGTCTGGTGCGAGTGCCCACATCTCGCTGCCACCTGCACTCACGCTGCATGAAGTAAGTGACACACTGTCGCCTGCTTGGAGAGTACTCGTCTCTCAATGTTTTCTTGTGTATGATAATTCGGTTACTTTAAATGTAGCCACGGCCATTAGCCGAGGTAAGTGTGGTCACTGAGCTCTCTCTCGTTATTAGTGCAGTTGTCCGTAATACATTTAAAGCAATTCTGCTGATGTTTCAATAAGCAAGGGATAGATTGTATGCGTGTTTATTTTGGGAGATTTTTTTTTTTTTTATCCCTGGGATATAATATTTAACTCGACACGGGAGGCTTCAACACCGTCTTGATGTCGGTTTGTAATAAAACAGATGATTTAATAGTATTGCCAAGAAGGCGTTCGTTTCTTACTGCACATATGGGGGAGATCTCTTGAAGTAGAACCCCTCACTGTGAACCCTGATTCCCACAGCGGTCATATAGAACAGTCGAATACAGGAAACTGTGTAGCAACTTGATACGGTACGTGTGACTGTGGCGATGAATACCAGCCGAGGATTCATCATTTGACCGGTGATCCACATGTAACGTTTGAAACAACATATCGTTTTTCACATTTTAGGGTTATACCTAACTAGTTACCTGTTAGCCAGATAGACAATGAGGAAGCTAACTCCCTGCAAATAGCTGTAACACTTGTTCCCAGGTTTGATTTTCTCTAAATTTCCCAGGGAGAGTTTCCTGCTAAGAATGCTAAAAATGGCTGCTGTGAAAAAATCAGGTCAGTACTCAGTATTCTCTAAACTTTGTGTTTCCACTGGTGTGTAGGAGTTGTCTAGCCTCCAGGGACCCATACTGTGGCTGGACCAGAGGCAGCACCTGCTCCTTCCTGAGACCAGGCACACGGTGAGAACAACACACACACACACACACACACACACACACACACACACACACACACACACACACGTACACACCAGCCTGTGAACAGTTTCTCTCCTCTGCAGCAGACCTGCTGCCTGCAGACTCAGGACAAGTTATTATATGTGCAGAGTTTTATTGGCAACGTTACAACATTCCTGTATTTTGTTCATGAAAAGGTCTGGCAGGTAAGCCGGCGTTGAATATGGACTTTTATCACGTAATGTAAAGAGAATAAATGCTAAACGATGACAGCGTTCAAGCACCCGTGACTGTCTATTCCACAATGTTCCCTCAAGGAGAATTATGGACAGAAATAACAGACAACTGGTGGACAACGATACCTGTTGCTCAACTGGGGGCAAATAGAATAAAGAAGAAATCGATCAATAAATAAGGAAAGAAATGTGTATAGTATTTGATTCCTCGTGATTTACAGTGTTAAAGACCAACCTTTATCAATACATAATAGTTAAAAAAATGATTACCGTCATTACCCTTTATAAATTCATGTTCCCATAAACAATATGAAGGACTATTGGTGTCAAAGTCAAACACTGCGAGCAGTATCGCAATCCGTACTCCCTGAGGCTGACCCTTGACCTCTGACCTCCCTGAGGGACGATGGCAAAAAAGGAGAAAGTCAATAGTGTATCCCATTACACCGGATGACACATCAATACGTGCCTTATCGATTTGATCGATAGCGATCAACAAATGTCCCCGTTAATGTGCAGTTTTCATGCATGAGTCATTTTCAACAGCATGTGTTTCACTCCTGTTAGACTGTAAACATTCGGGTCGTGAGAGATTACACAGCGTAGCTGTATATGTTGAATTAAGGGCACTGTAATAATGACCCGTTTCCTACTGGATGGTGTTTGCATATGAAGAGAAATATTCCGGTCTCCGTGTCTTGCAGGCTGCCTTTCCAACAAGATGTGGAATATGGAAACACCACCTCCCATCTAGGAGACTGTGACGGTAGGTTGCAGCACTATGACATTTATGTTTTCGGGCTGATTGATTGAGGGCAGACGCCGCCTAGTGGCTGGATCCCTCATTACACCCGTCTGCTTGTCATTGAACATTCTGATCCTGTACTTCCGTGAGAGAGAATATTTTTGACAATTTCTGTAATTGAGCACATTTTAATTTAATTAGAGGTATAATGGGATTTCCATCCCCCGGCTCAGTAAGATCCACTCGACCATTATATTAGCAACGGAGTGTTTCGGTGTCTTTTTTTTTTCCAGAGCTGAATCAGGTGGAAGTCGAACTGGGATTTTGGTTTCAGCCCTCGCTGCCTACAGGTCAAAAACGCTCCCAGTGTGAGACGGTTTGATTAGGGACGATGTGAGAGGCGTGACTTGCTCGTGGGCGATACCACTAGACTGCGAGCACGGGAGCTGCGACATCCTCCTGGTCACCAGGCTTTTGTTCCTCTCAAAGCTGAGCATCTGAGAGAGAGAGAGAGAGGGTTGACCGAGGTTGACCGGTGAGCAAGCTGGGAAAAAAAGCTTAGCATGAAATAACTGATGTCACCTCTGTTGCAAGGCTCAAAACTCGCTGCAGCGGTGCCAGAGAGAGCCTCTTTGAACCTTGCTCTGAAATTTAGTGGAGAACAAAAAAAAAAGCGGAATCATCCAGAACAGTTCGGCCTGTTTCAAAGTCGTGAAATCCACGTGGGTAGATCCCAAAAAGGCACATAGCACATTCCAAGCCTTCCTCAAACTCATTTGTTTTAAACTGATAATGCTTTACCTGCACTTAGAAACCGATAGCAGTAGAAGTCAGTGACGGCCGCAGACCTGACGAGCCTCTAATCCGAGCGGTGAATGTGCCGAGCCAGGGACAAGGCGTGCGCTGCTGTGTCTGCAGATGGGAGCGATTAGAGCCGGGTGGAAACACTGAGGTAATAGTGTGCTGCGAGGAGAGACTCACTGACCGGGCTGCGGGACGGAAAGTGTGAGGTGGAGAGGAGAGAGGAGGAGGAAAGGAGCGTCAGCTGCTGTGGTCTGAGCTGTGCTGATGACAAGTGCAGGCCTCTCTGAACCTGGAGCCCGCGGAGCCCCAAGGCCAGACTGGAGCGAAGCTCCTTTTGAAGACAATCATTGTAAAACGCTGAACCCCATGTTCACCAACTATGAGTGTTATTGCGGTTATTGATTTCTTAATGAATACATCTTGTGAGGGGAGAAACACTCAGTAGAAGTAGCAGAATAGCGCTGTAGCGACGATCATTTAGAGCTGCGCCCCGTGGACAGACATTGAGAGAGGATGTCCATCGTACCGCTCAACTAAATGTCATCTTTGTAATTGTGTGTCTCAATCTTTAGGAATTCTGCAGCAGAGTTTGCTGATTGAACCGGAGAGCTTGGTGTCCCTCAACCTGCTCGTGGCGTCTGCCGTGTCCGCGTTCACCATCGGGGCGGCGCTCTCCGGCCTCGCCGTCTGCTGGATCATGGCCCACAAACCCGCCAACCGCCGCCACGGCAACACCTCCCAGTCCTCTATCCAGCGGCGTGAAAGAGGCCTGCTGACTAACGGCGGCGGGATGGGCGGCTCCGTGCTCAGTGTGACGCGGCAGGGCGGCGGGGAGCGCCCCTGCACTCAGGGCGGGGAAACCCTGTTTGTCATGCCCAACGGCTGGGTGAAGTCGGGAGAGCTCGACCCGGGTTTCCTGCCAACCCCGGAGCACACGCCCCAGCAGAAACGCAGAGGCCTACGACTGTCTGACTCCAACTCTGGAGGGTGGGACACCAGCCAGACGTACCTGGGGGGAGGCTCTGTTGGTCTGGGCTCTCCCTGCCGCATCCCGCCCTCCGTCTACCTGACCACCAGACTCTTCCAGCAAGGGGGAGGCGGGAGACACAGCGGTGAGAGCCGCGGAAACGACATGCCGCGCCAGCACTACGTCTGCCTGAGCAAGCAAGAAAAAGGAGTGAAGGGCACGCCCAGAGCCCCTCTCCGGAAGTCTGCAGGAGAATACGTGTACCCCATGACCCCCCAGGACTCGCCCGAGCGCCGGAGGGTGGTTTCGGCCCCCAGCGCCCCCATGGAGTACGGCGAGCCGCTGCCTTTGCGCTGGCCGGCCCCGGAAGGATACATCCTGAGCAGCCACGGCATGGTCCCCGTCCCCATGCCTCCACCCTCCATGCCCGCTCCCAGTGGCCAGCCGTACGCGTCCCAGCAACACACCCCGGGGCTGAGCAGGGCTCTGCTGAGAGGGGCCCTGGAGCGAGGGGAGCTGGGCGAGCTGGTGGATCTCAGCCAGCTGATGAGTAAGAAGAACTGCGGCGATAGGACTCAGACCGGCCAGTGACTCTTGAGGAAATGAAGTGGATGGGAGTGTTTCCACGTCTGGAGCTCTCTTTCTTTTTTATTTACATAGATCTCTCTTCCCTCCTCATTCTGTTCATCCTCCTCTCCCTTCACGTCTCTTCTCCCTACATCTTTATTTTGTCACTCAGCCCCTCTGAGCTCCTCTGTCAGTCTTTCAGGCCCCTCTTCCGCCCCACGATGAGCCTCTCTTTACGACTGGCTGCTGGGTCTGCCACTCATATCCTGGCTCACACTAATTGGTCAGAAGGACTGAGGTTGTTGCTGTGTCTGCATTGCAGAGTTGCCTCCCTCTCTCTCCCTCTCTCTCTCTCTCTCTCTCCTGCTACTCAGCGGCTGCAGGATGAGGGAGGAGGGAGCTTGTAGGGGAAGGAAATAAAGAAAGGAAAGAGAAAGGATAACAGCAGAGAGGGGTGGGGGGTGGCAGAGACAACGGAGACAAAGTTGGACATGGCGCTTAGAGGCTGCCTTCTCTGTGCAGATTAACTGAGACTGCAGAGCCAGTAAGACACTGGTGTAGAAGCGGGATTCCTGTTCCCTCTTGGATAGCGTCAACGAGGCTGCCGCCCATCTGTTCTGCGCTATATTACCTGTTGGTCCGCACTTGAAGGGAAACTGCGAAATCTTAGCGTCGTAGAAGCTGCAGGTGACTCATCAGACAACAACACAAAACTGACTGTGAACACAAATTTAATGGACGACAAAGAAACGCAAGATCCTTCTTCTTCTTCTCTCTCTGTCCTCTTTGCTTCACACATACAGGAGATGCATACATGTTTGGGGTTTTTTTTTGCACAGGTGACGGAGGGTATTTAGTATTCCATGTGTACGAGAAGCACAAACTTGTGTGCGCCATTAAATGCCTCCAGCCCGTCTCACAGGGATACGGGACCATAACTCACGTCTTCGGAGAGCAGAGTGCAGGAACTGGAACGTCAGCACTATTTCTGCCAACCGCATGCTCTCTGTAATGACGGCATCTCAGCCGTCCGTCGCTCTATTCGTTTGCCTCCTCGCGCGCCACGCACCCTTGAATTACCAATTATTTCACGAGGACGTCTGGGGCGATTGCCCACCGACGCTGGACTGACAGAAAGGAAGAAAGAGGGAGTGTTTTTAGAGGATTTGAAGTGAATCCACTGTAATATATGAACACGTTGTCCTTCACTGTCACCTTAGGGGGGGGGGTTTCTCCCACACACACACATTCATTAACGCTGAATTAGAGAACACAGTCCGGTTTTATTGGGGCAAAATGTTCCCCTAAGCCCACAGGGGGGTCAAGGTCCCACAGACGTGATGCGGAACAACGTGACAGTTACAGCGGCGATGATTGAAACCTTTGGCCTCACTCAAAGCCAGTAGGGGTAATGGAAATGTTCCCAGCAGGCAAATGGGACTATATATCCAGCCCGTCAAAGTGTCCCGTGCCGCTAAAATGGTCGGCGTTTAGATGGTGTGAGCGTGTTAGCGAGGAGATGGAATTCATAAAAAAAAAAAAAAAAAAAAAAAAGATAAAGAATTGAGACTTGGATGAAAACGACCGTGGAGAAATAGTGAGAGTTTGTTAGTAAAACGGACCGACTTGATTTTCACGCTCGCTCCCGGTCAGTCATGAGCGAATGAACGCTGGTTTGCAATATATGGTTTATCTGTACATAGTAAACTTTAATTTAGATTAAAATATGATTATGTAAGATAAACAGTAACTCCAAAAAAAAAAAAAAAAAAAAATGATATCAGGCACTTGCTTGCGAACAGAAATAAACATGTTATCATGTCATTGTAGCTATAAATGTCTGAAAATCTGAACGTTTCATATCGACCCGCTTCAAGATTGAAATCACAAACCATGAATGATTTACTGATGCCTGATTACTAAAGCAAAAAAACAACAACAACAACAACAACAACAACAACAACAGAGAGAAACTGATGTTAAAGTGCCATGAAGACCGTTTCAGTCAGCAGTGGCCTCACTTATTGCAGAATACTGGTGACACGTATGCCTTTGACCTTTTACATGCTGGATGTTACACATTATTTTTTTATTCAGACGTCGGCTTGTACTGTTGAACTCATTTGTTTCAGCTCCGCCTGTAACGCTGAGGGTCTGTTCATGAACTACTTCCACGTCCCACTCGTGTGTCCTGTAAATATGTAAGAATGAATGCAGACTCTTTTGTCATGCCCTTAATGATTATACTGCAATGCCTTCACTGATGCCGTGACATTAGCCATGTTTATTTACGATATGTAATAATAATGATAATAATAATAATAATAACGACGTAGAAGTAGTTCGTAAGCAAACCTTCGTAATGGACTGAACGGCTGTGAGGGAGCTCTGTGTATCTCATGTTGTGCCATGTCTTGTCCCGATCCGGGGCTCCTTTGGTCGTGTTCCTGTAGTCTAGTGATCGTCTGTCCGTCAACTGCCACGCTGGAGGAGGACCTCGATAATGCTCGTCAGCATTGTGAGTGAATGAATGTAGTCCTTCTGGTTCCGTTCATAGTCATCATACTGTGCAGTACTGAGGAAAAGCACAACAAAAACGTCTCTCTGTTTGTTTTGCATTTTTTGAAAAGGAGCTGTTCTGTATCATGTGTGAATAGTGTAAATAATCACCTGTAGGTATAGTGTTTCAGGTTGGTTTTTTTTTTTTTTTTGGGGGGGGGGGGGGATCCTTCATGCTCTCCTGAGACAGGACTGTGTTTGAAGTGTGAGGTTTTCTTTAGTTCTTCTTGGGGTTTTCGATGACGATGCTGTGAATAAGATGTATGTACAGTATTTACGTGACTCTGGCTGACTGCTGACTTCAGCTGTTTCCTGTTATTAGAGTAGAGTCACAGGCCTGACCTCAGCCAGAACTGAGCCTTCTCATTTGACTGATGCCTGCCTGAGTTCTTTTTTTTTTTTTTTTTTTTTTTTGTTGCAGTTGCTAAGATACTGCTGTTATAATAACCATCGACCTTTGGAGTACTGCTATTAAATGGCATTATATAATTGACTGCTAATGTTGTCGAGTGTGGTTTCCGAATGCGCTCGTAGAAATAAATGCATCGTCATTACATATAGTATCCGCGCATATTCACACATTTACAAATGCAGTACTGTTGCTTCACAGTCTCAAAGTAATGCGTACATCATTAGTGCAGTTTATTTTCTATCAATTAGACATATACAGTGTGTCATCAACAGCCAAAGCTCCAGAGCAGAGAGGCGGGGGGGGGGGGGGGGGGGGGACATCCTTCTTTCATTTCCTTTCCTCGCCACAAGAGGGAGCTGGACACTGGCCTTCATTCAGCTGTGCCTCTGTGAGCGGGTGAGAGGCTTGAACTCCCCTGGGAGTTGAACTGAGCATTGACCGGCCATCGTCCTGACAGTGCTGCGGAGCAAGGCACCGACTAGTTTCGTCGAGAGGTCCGGTGCAGAGGTGAGAACAGCCCTTCGTCCTCTGCTTTGATACGACGCTTTGAACATCACACAGGGAGCATAAGGTCAGCGAAAGGTTGAGCGAGTTATGGAACAGGTATTTATATCCCAAAAAAAATCACACACATGAACCCCCACGATCATCCCCACAGCGTTCCCAAGCGCCCGTTGTTCACGCTTGTATCTTTGTTTTGACTTGTTCAGTTTAGTCGGTGAGGCTTAACCCTAATTTACCGCAACTTCATCATCATCATCGTCATCATTGCAGCACTCAGGTTAGTAACAGGCACCTTGGGTAAAAAGATGAAAGTGGCACGACTGGCGTTTTCCAATGCGTTTTAGACGCGACGTGCAAACCCTTTAATGTGCCCTTCTTTCAAACCTCACACCTCCAATTTGTCAAAGCCTAAGCCAAGATACTCGTTATGTTCCCTCCAGAGGTACATTATACAGGCTAAATATTACTTTTCATGATGTGTGAGATCAGTGAAGTAACCCCTAAAATGTCATTTATGTCAGGCCTTCGTTGTGCAGTCTAAAGCGCTTGTGCTCCCACGCACTTATGAATAAAAGCCTTTCAATAGAAAATAATAGCTGATGCAATCAAAACAGCAGTTTGTGGAAGCAATCCATTCAGAGACAAGTAAATACGCATGTGCAGGTAAGTATTCGGTTTGCCAGTTGTCTGGTAATGTGTTGAAGTAGTTGACAACAAAGCCAGCGTGGATCGGTGTGTAGCACACAATGAACACGACCATGTTGGCTGTGACTATGCCAATGGTGCGTTGCCGTTCCTCTGACCTGTCGTTCACCTTTAACAGAATACGGACGATGCAGCTGGAACAGAAGACGACAACAAACAGCGGAGTGACGTAGCCCAGAAACACAAGAAGGACAATCAACTCTGGGTGAAGTGGCAGATTTTTACACCTTTCATAACAGGTCCAGAGTTTGTTTGGGTAATTGTCCTCTCGGAATATAACGCATGCCGTCCCAAGAAGTCCCCAAAAGAGCAAACACACAGCAAACGCGGTCTCCCTCTTCTTCCTCCATGACCTGGCCTGCAGCGGGAACCTTATCACCAGGTAGCGCTGCACACTGATGGCCGCGGTCGTCAGGATGCTGGCGTACATGTTGATGAAATGTAAGAACATAAGGAAAGTGCACAAGAGCGTCTTGGGCAGGCAGTAGAAGGCATCATAGATCCTTAAGGGAAGGAAGAGGACCAGGGCGGTGTCAGCTACAGCCAGGTTGAGCATGTAGATGTGGGTGTCTGTCCAGGAGGCCCGTTTGGCAATGAAGGCACGCAGAGCAGCGGCATTGACCGGGAGACCCAGAAGAAACACAAGACTGTAAGCCAAACCCTGGAGGGTATCCACTCTGCAAGTGGAGGTGGTGAAGTTGGTGGTGGTGTTGCACATCTGTTTGAAATGTCCGCGTGCCGGAAAGAGAGAAAGACATGAGTGTGTTAGTTAAGAGGAGGAGTAAATATACTGAAATGAAACTCCAAAGAAGCACATCAACAAACGGTTAACGGTCATTCAAGACGGTTTACAGGGTGGTACTTTATAAAGGATAGGTTCTCAAACAATACTCAAATGTAGGCCTACATTTTAAAAAAGCTTGCTGTACTCGTTCTCCCAAAAGAGTATACTCTACTGATTTAGCATAACATTGTCGGTCTCCCGGTGGAAAAGAAAGATCGAAACCAATGCAACTTGTAAACCTCCTCTGAAAAGTGAAGCCAGAGTGAAAAGTGCCTTAACTTCAACATTCTCTCATCAGGGGGGCGACTCCTCTGGTTGTGTAGAAGTCTATGAGAAAATAATCCTAACTTCTCACTTGGTTTGAGCATCGACCCACAAACAAACGGCCGATGTCACGGCGACCACCGTTCAGGTCCTACGCACAATCTGTGCTTCGATTAGATATGCAGCGTGTGTTTTGCGGTGAACCTTCAGCTGCCAGCCTCGAGCGGAGATTAAGGAGCTACAGAGATCTGGTAAACTCACCTCCTCCCGAGCTGAAGAACTTAACTCTACTCTCAACGCAACATTTCCAAAACAGCTAAACAGAAACAGCAATGATAAACATACAAAAAAAAGTATAGAGTCACATGAATGGAAGACACAAAGACACACACATCAGCTTTGTGTTGCTGGTCACAATGATCCAATAAAAACAAGAACTTACCGTAAAGCGTATTGAAGTGACTGTAGGCCGCTGCACCAGGACATCTGTCTTCCTGAAACAAGCAGGTCCGTGTGAGACTCTTTACACTATTTCCTCTCTTTTTGATGCATACGTCAACCTCTGTGGTTAAAAGTGTACCATGGTGAAATCAGCAGACCACAGACACAGTTCCCCATGTTGTTTCACAGTGATGGTTTCAGAATATACTGCATAGATATGCATATGTTGTTTTGCACTACTACTCAATTAAGTATTCTTTTTTTTCTTTTTTTGCACAATATCCGGTTTGTACTTTTAGTCGGTGCTGTTGAATGCGCATCAGTGTTGCAGAGAAAAAGGAAACGAGGTCACGCTGTAGGATGGAGGTGAGAGACTGCGGTCAACTCACAATGCCGGACTGAAAAAAAGGCTTTTTTGCAAATCGAATGTTGTGCTTTGCGCAATAGGCCCGATTTAGAGCACAGCCTCTCCACTCTTCAGCAGCGAGAAGCGAAAGAGAAGTGAATCAGTGTGTTTTTTGGTTCTGTTGGCGGTAAAGAAGAGACAACAAATTCAAGCAACAACTTGCACGATCCCCAGAAATGACACTTGACAACGAAGTCTTTTTGTTTGGATAATGTGTCGGTCCTGATTGGCAACATTTTTTGTCTCATGCACTGTTTTCCGTGGTCATTGTCGAGCTAAAATAGCCTTTTAATTTCTGCAAAAGCTAAACAACTGACAGTCCCAATCAAACAGCCACAGGCCTCTGGCATGAAACCTCCGCTCGTGAAATGACCTTTTTTAATTGAGTTTCTGGATTCAATGGAACACAGTTAATTGAAACAGCCTGAGAAGCCATCAAGACATCTGCAGGCCTCGCTCTGCCTTCATGTAGCTCTGGCAAACCTGCTCCGCATTCGTGAGTTATTTTGTCAACATGTCCTCATCAAAGTGTCCGAGGTGGGGGGGGGGGGGGGGGTGAGGGGGGTTGTGCTTCCACTCACGCAAGCCAGACGCTGCACAACGATTGCTGCCTTAATGGGCATTTAATAGAAACGGAGCCCCGCGGTGTGTGTGTGTGTGTGTGTGTGTGTGTGTGTGTGTGTGTGTGTGTGTCTGCATCGCGGGGCTGGTGTTGTCTTCGCCTTGTGAGTGTGCGTCCAGGAGGACGTCTACTGTAGCGGGAACAACCACAGCACCGGGTTCTGGTCGCTCACTGTCTGTGGACGGATAGTTGTCAACTCAATAGCGTTGCAAACGCACAATATGCAGAAAACTTTGCAGGTGTGCAGTTGAGATCAAAATGAAGGCAAAGTTCAAAGACGGGTGTGATCTGAGCAAGGGCGTAAGGAAGCAAGGGGGGTAGTGAGTGTGGAAGGGGCCCTTGGCACCTCCTCTTGGTTTGATTTGGCATCAAGGCCGGTGTGATCCCATCAAGATGGTCTCTGGTGTTTGGCTTTGTTTTTGCTTACAGTAACTATGTCTTCCAGCAGCTATGTGCTTGTTTGTGTCTTCTGGGGTGATTCACTTGTTTGTGGCGGAGCGGCGTATTCAACCGGAGTGACTAAGCTGCCGACCGAGAGTCTCTTGATTGAACATGTCAGAATTAGTCCGTTGTAATATTTACTTTGTATCTGGAGAGAAGCGCTTGAAATTGGATAATGGAACGTTTACCGAAATTGCTTGACCTCAGTGATCTTGAAGCCGGACCAGATTTTAACGAGATTACACAGACGAATCGTTGTCTGCATCACAATCGTTCGCACAGCGTGGGTCCAACACTGTGCTCATGTTCGAGCGCTCAAGTCCAGATAATGATGGAAAGGAGGCCTTTGGCTTGTGTAGATGAGGTCATGGCTGCGAGGAGAGAGAGAAAAAAAAGGAGTTGTCGAGTTAATGAAAAGGACATTTAAAGTAGTATCGCTGATTGTGGCTCCTGGCGACATTGCATACAATGGTTGTCTCTGTATTAGATGTTTAGTACAGAAGGGCTGCTTTGTTAGAGAGTAAGAAGAGGACAAAGATTCATATCAGAGGTTTATAGTGTTTCCACTCTTTGTATGGTTCTTTAGTCATCATTAAAACAGGAATAAAAGTGGTGTAACAAAGCATCACGTGCTGTTGGCCCCAAATGAATTCAGGTTTTCGTCGATTGTTTTTGCAGACTCTTAACGACGCCACAGAAGAATATCAGCCTCTGTCTTCTTTGTCGCTGAGACGAAGACTTTCAGCATCAAAAATGCAGAAATGCCGAGCTGAAAGAAACCAAAGGGTGAACCACTGAAATGGAGGAATGGAAATCTAAAAAGTGTGGCCTGGAAAAAAAAAGAAAAAAAAAAAAGAAGGTTTTTGGATGGGATGGACGGAACAGTTGAGAATACACAGCACTAAAAACAGATGACGGAGCAGAAAGGTTCGGAGTATGGAGCTGCCCTTTTACTTGTTGTTATAGTCAAAATCTATTTTTAGGCTGATTCAGTTTGGTTTCAGGAAAGAGAGTCCGCTTGCTCCATCAGACTGCAAACCTCTGAACTGAAACGTGGACTCAGTGAAGGTCAGAGGGGGGGGGGGGGGGGGGGGGGGGGGGAACAATCATCCACCAGAGGAAAAGACTGAAAGTCAAGGTGTAGCTGTGAAAACGAGCTACACCTTGACGGGGGCCGTCCGTGGGGAAAGCTACCTGGAGACGCAGTGGCTTTATTAAGCGAAATATTCATAATTAATGCATTGGATTGCCTGTTAATCCTACTTTCTCTTACATTGTAATGGCCTTGACAATTCCAATTTTTTTTTTTTACAACAATACCCCCTGAGAAGCACAGAATGTTATATTGCATCCTGTTTATTAGAAATTACTGCAGTTATTGCCTTCTTAGCAACGCTCTGATTTTATTAAAAGGTGCTTTATTCTTCAAAGAGGTTATTGCCTGAAAAATAAAAGGCAGAAATCTAATATCACGCAGGATATGAAGGGGTTCCATATTTTCTGATGCGGCCTGTTGTTATCGTTCATTTGTTTTAAATCCCTTTAGGCTTATCCTGTTTTCACAGAGATATTTCCCAGATCTACCCGGATCTAGTACATCACTGAGGATATATATTCGTCTGCTGGTCTCGGTCAAATCTCATTTTTTTTCTCCTCGTCTTCCGTCTGCCCGTCTGTTGGTCTGCCCCACCTGTCTGTCTGCATTTAAACACTCGGCTTTCTCCTTTTTCTCCCTGACTCCCTGCCTTCATTCCTCTCTGTCTGGTACTGTTTGAAAGTGCCTTTTACACGTCGGTAGTAGTGAGGCAGGATGGGTGAGGGAAGAGGGGGGTGTTTCCAAACGCTCTAACTAGGTCAGTGAAGACGCACCCCTCTCTCCCCTCTCTCCCCTCTCTCCCCTCTCTGTGCCCCTGCTCCCCCCCCCCGTCTCCTTTCCCTCCTTCTCTCCTCGGCGCCCTGCTGTGACGCAATGCAGAGTTTCACGGCCCTGTTTCGCTCTTATCATCTCCCCCCGAATCTGGAAAAACACAGCCTTCCACTTCAGTGATGACAGTGATGCATCCTCCCAAATCAGCATCCAGCAAAAAAAACTAAAACCCACAAGTTTCAAGTACCAGTTTCAATGATTTGCTCCATCTTTTTTTGTTGTGGTGACCGATTACATAATGCCTCGGCATTGCATAATGTTTGTGGGGTTGTTTTTTTCCCCATCAGTTATCAGGCACTTGCACATTTGGAGGGGCAGTGGAGTGCACCTTTCAGAAAGCACGTCACTGTTACTCTGCTTTTGTTTTTCGGCAGCAACAGTGTGCTGATGCGCCTGTCAGAGCTGGTAGGCAACAGTTACTGCATTCATCTGCTGTTTTTGAAAAGCCCATAAAATGCTTAACTTGTAATTTACCATATGTGTGTGTGTGTGTGTGTGTGTGTGTGTGTGTGTGTGTGTGTGTGCTAAAGAGCAAACTCCAAGTATTACATAAGCCCAGCCTCTTATGCCACATTTTAGCACTAGATGTCTCTGTTCCGGCTGTCCTGCGATGAGTCATCTGAGCAGTTATATATGAACCGAATAACCAGGCCTCACCCATAACTGGTTTATTTCAGTAAACAACGATCTGAGGTGAGACCTATGTGGATGCACTGTGTCTCGCATGTGTTGATGGTGTTCAAGCAAGAGGCCAGACACCTGGTTGGTGAATATGATAAACCTGTTCGGTAGCCCGTCAAGAGCTGCATACAAATTGACAAATGTACATATTTTCCAGTGGGTTTTTTTTAGCTGATGCATCATGTAGGGAAGTAAAATCTCTAAACACAAAAAGGATTATTCAGTAATTCCATTCTTCCCTGATTGCATAATTGGAGGCAGTTAGAGGATTACACGTAAGAATGAGCTCTGGTCTCGCATGAAAATGAAAGGAACTAGAGGATCCGGGGGGTACAGGGCGGAAGGGAGAGCCAGAGAGGTGCAGGATTCTGGGAAAACTGTTTTCCACCTCGCTGATCTTTTTTTACCGTTGATGGAAATGTCACATGTTTGATCCACGTGGGATTGCATGTGCGTTTTGGCGCATGTATTTGTTGTGCACTCGCACTCACTCGGGTGTAACTGGGCCACGGTCACATGGCCGAGCGCATCGATTCACCACTGGAGGTAAACATAGCCGAGTAGCCGTAGAAACCTCCTTTTTTTTTTTTTTTTTTTTTTTTTTTTTACTCTCGCCACGTCTTTACGCGGCACATATTTGTTATTTGCGTATCGTAACGTGAATGTTGACGCCGCTTCGTTCCACGCTGTGACACGGTGACCTGTGACCCGTGAACGGGTTCGCACTTTCATCAGTACATGACGGCCTTTTGTTGTAATCTGTTACCTGAATTAGTGGTGCAGTGGTGTCAACATGTCAACGCCTCAGAGTCCTCCCTCTATTCAAGTGTCTGTGGGTGTGGATGCTCAACCTGCTTTGCAAGAAACAAAGCAAAGGAGACGTAGACAGGGTGGGGGGGGGAGAGAGATTTGCTGCTGATTGTGTTCGTCATGACAGGTCCGGACCTTCTATAGAAATGTAAACCTAGGTGTAACTCAAACCGCCACAAAGGACGTAGACATGCTAGTGTGTCTGTGGAGGTTTAGAGAAGTAGGCTCCTGATTAGAGGGTTGCTAGTTTGAATCATGTGACTTTTTGCACAGGGGGAATAAAGAAGAACTCTACTTCCTCTGTTCGGTGCTTACTGTGGAGCGCCGTGGAACAGGAATGTGCAGGTTACAGTGAAATGCTGTGGTGTAGCTGTGCAGATCGGGATTGTGTCTGCGGAAAGAAGGCGTTAGAAGGCAAACACGTACAGTATATTATATATACAGTATATTATATATACAGTATATTATTAACACGTGAATTCAGAGGAGAGACCTCAGGTAAATGGGGTGACATGTTTAACTGATATTTACAACCCTTTTAGTGACATAATAGAGTCAAAGGTTTTCACACGGTTATCACTCAATAAACCAGAAACAACAAAAATTGTTCAGGCTATGAATAATATATGAGCGAACCTTCACAGTGTGGGTGACACTGGAGGGGTCGGTGTATGTAAGTGCTGCTGAAGACTTCTGGCTCCAGAAAACAGCCTTTAGAGAGATGTGTCGTATGTATTGACACTACAGGGGAATAGAGTGAAGCATACAGTAGGTATCACCATGAAAACTTCCCCGATTAATAACTTACATTAAGACAATTACATGGTACGCGTTTTCAGGAAATGGTATGTTTAAATATGCAAATGAGGCATTATCTAATGCTACAGACGCAAATGGAAAAAGAAGTAAAATAAACACCTAAATGTGTATTTTGGATGAGGTTTTTTTTCCCACAAGTCTGAAAGAAGACGTGTTATGGAAGCAAAATAGCCCGAAATCTCAAATTTGATGAGTGCATGAGAAGCTATGTTTTTGCCTGAGGTGTCTCTAAGATGGTCTGTTAACATTTTTCACTCTGTTTGAGTTCATGCAGATAGTACAGATTTGTTTATTTAGAGTCAAACTTCAACTTAAAGCCAAATCTTAAGTATATTGATTTAATAATAAAAATGCGTGACTGAATACAGTATTTAGGTGTTATTTATAAAGAGTTAAACGCTCCCAAACTCTGCTAATCTCCTTTATCTGCATAGGTGCGTGTGTGTGTGTGTGTGTGTGTGTGTGTGTGTGTGTGTGTGTGTGTGTGTGTGTGTGTGTGATAACGTTTGACTGTCATCCGGTCCTAATTCAAATGCTGCTGAATCCTGATTGGTCCACGGAAGTATCAGCATAAAAGTCAGCCCACCTCAGAAGTATACAGTGTGTTCACGTAGGACCCAATCAATCACGGTAAAAATATGTTTTTCTCACCTTTTTATCCCCAGAGAATCCTCATTTAATTGCGGTGCAGTGGTCGGGGCTTCGGTCCAGTTTAAAAATAGACATGAAAAGAATATTATCATATTATTTGCATCTTTATTCGCTGGTCAGGTTCTGACTCCCTCTTCCTGTAAGTGGAGTTCTGGTTTTACTTCAGTGCAGGTTGTGCTCGGCCTCCAAAACAGCTGCTGATGATTTTTGATATGTAGATATAAGACTTCACAAAAAACTAATTTACAGTAATGTAAGGTATAGGCCAACAGTAATAATATATGTTTGCGTAACGCATGTGGGCTGGAGGAGTGTGAGATAAATCTGTACCTAATGACCTGAGATTGAACTCATATTCTATTTATTCTGCAGTCTTTATCAAACGTGGACAGCGTATGAAAAATGGTACTGATAAGGAGAAACTAAGAGCGGAAAAAAAAAAGAGAGACAGATGCGCCGCAGTGTCGAGCGGTAACAGGAGTTGGGAAGATAAGAAAAAAATAGTGAGAAATAGAAAAGGAGACAGAACGAGGATGTGAAGTGGAGTCGAGAGGAGGAAGATGAGCACATTGTGACAGTTAGGGAACGGTGTTTGTGCTCCATCTGACACACTGACCCGGTGACGCAGCAAAGCTCCCAGCTCCAGATTACAGAGCCGAGGCTTCAGGGAAAGGGGGGGGAGAGAGAAGGATTAATGGTGCCTCCGGAGAGGAGAAAACAAGGAGATTAATCGAGTGAGGGATTACAGCAGGAGCCTGAAATAATCCCAAGAAATTGACCGGCACAGTCCAGTACATATACGTGCATCTGTGTGTGTGTGTGTGTGTCTTTGCCTTTTTTGTGGGTGTGACGTACAAATTAGAACAGATTATGAAATAAAAGACTGAATATCATGTACGCTAGATCTTAAATTACCCCTCTTGACGGACTGGAATGTAAGGAGTCGACGCTGCTGAGGCAGAGCGATTGGCCCCACCGAAACCCATGTGCGCCCAATCAGTTACAGTTGGTCCCTCATCCCTACAAAGACCCTTTGATGTGAGCGAGGCCTTTAAAATTCAACCCCCGTGGAGTCACAAGGCTACACTGGCTTTGATCTGAGTCAGGAGAAACCGTACGCCGGTCCTAACAGCGAGGACCTTCTGCACGACAACCGCAACGGCCGACAGTCAGAGAGAAGGCGAAACGCAAACGTACGCCGTGTGTAACCCGGTCGTCCACGTGTCTGCGCAATGTAGCCGGTCAAGATTAACCTGCTAACCTGCTGCAGCTGTACACTCGCTGCAGCTCCTCTTTCAGTATGCTCTGTGATCAAAGAGACTCCACTGGCTTGCATTTTGAAGATATTCTCTCTCGCAGTGCATTTCATCTCGCGGCAGGTGTGAACTGGACATATCTGATCACGTTTCTCTGCAGAAAGCGGGTCCGTCTCTCACCGGCTCCAGTTTGAAACCGCTGTGTTGCTTTTCTGTTCTTGAAAGGACTCGAGGCAAAGTGGGCTATTTGGCCTCTTTGTGTTCGCTGCAGCTGTTTGTTGTCACGCAGTCTATGATGTAAATATCCCTCCATTTATATATAATTTCTCCCCCCCCCACCCCCATCTTCTCCCTCATCCTGTTATGCTGCTGCTGCTGCTGCTGGCAACCTCCCAAAATCCTTCTCCAGCTCAAAGCTCTTCTTCTTCCTTGCCTCTTCTTTCACCTCTTACTTAATCATCGGGCAACAAAATGTCTGCCGTATACGAGCCATGCCGAAGCCCTCCCTCCCTCCCTCTCCCTCTCTCTCTCTCTCTCTCCCCCCCACCTTTCCTCTGCCGTCTAACCGAGCTGCACAGCGGTTACGTAAGACCTAAGGTCAAAGTGTCACTGCCGTTGTCAAGGGAGACATAGAACAGAGGGGCTTTAGAGGAGATGTGCATGGGGCGAGAGAAAGGGAAAAACAGCAGACACCAAGCGGCTGAGAGGAAAAGACGTGCAGAGAAGGCCGGAGAATGAGGATTTGAACATGTGGGCATGATTAAAAACAGCAAAGTTGTCACAATATAAGACTCTGGAAAGCAATTGCGTATGACAAACGAGGAAGAAGCAGAGAAAAGGGTTTGGAGAGGAGAACAAACAAAGGAGTTTGAGTGCCTGAATGTGTGTGTGAAACAGAAAAAGAACCGGTGACTGTCGGTGCTCTGAGCTCGGCTGCTCCACTAACCTAGTTTGAGTAATCTCTGCCTTCATGCTGTTTCATAACACTGCTGCTAGAGCGTTGCATCATAAGGCCCCCCCCCCCCCCCCCCCCCCTCAGCACCCACTGTCACCCACTGTCACCCACTGTCACCCACTGTCCCGGGCATGCAGTTACATCAGAGCCATTTTTATTCATAGTTTGAAGGTGGGAAGATGAGCAGAGAAAGAGGTGATTCATGCGAGGTGAATCAATGTGTTTGGGATAGCAAAAATACTGGGATACAAATAAGTAGCAGTGGTTCTGTGATATGTTCAGAAATATGGATACGAAACAGGACCGTCAAAGTCTACAAGATAAATTCTGAAGCTGCTCCATATATATATATATATATATATATATATATATATATATATATATATATATATATATACACACAGTATATATCCATATTTAGATGTCATATTTATCTGATAAACAGTCTAAAATTAACAAATGTCCCTTTGCGGGATGAATAAAGTATCTATCTAAAAGAAAAAGAAGAAGAAGAAGTGTACGATTATGTAAGGCAACAACAAAAAAACAGCATTTGAGAAGCTGGAACCAGTGAGATTGTGGTTCTGTAAGAGTTCTGCAAGAACATGTTTGGAGGCTCAGTCAGGACTTAAATGTTTAAATGAAGTCATTCTGTTCAACCCCATTAATGCAATACAGAAAATACTCAGTGGACGAACTGTCAGCTCTCCAATAAACAGTCTGATAGCTTCTTGCAGCTTGTTTTCAACTGGAGCAACACTTAATTAGATCTCACTGATTTATAGGCAACACGCTACACTGGTGTTGACACGGTGGCTGGTGTAAATTATATGCAGCCAGGGAAGTTCTGGAAACAGCGCGCATGAATGTCTGTTGAAAAGCAGAACTGGCTCCGGTTTTAATTGCCTTCCTATTGTGTCCTGGAACGATCGTCTTTAGTTTCTCACGACAAACCCCGAGCACCAGTCAATCATTTTGCCCCAGCCACCTTTAAACTTGCTCCTCGGCTGCGCGTTCCCGCGAGAGCTGCGACAGGAGCTTGTCGGCGGTGAGATCATGGGAGAGTCCACGCTCGGAGAAAGTAGGTTAGCAGGGTAGACTGAGAGGAAAGCAGGCGGAGAGTCACATCGCAGGAGGGGGGGTCCGAGCACCGGTCGTCCACCCTGGGACTAATCTGTCAAAGAAAAAAGAAAAAAAGTTGAGCAAAATCGCATCGCCAGCGCGCCGAGACGGTTACGATGCGATCCACGGAGACTTTATTCACGCGTTTATTCCGGTGTGACTTGACCGAGCGGTAGAGGAGCGGACTTTCGGCTAGTTGTTTTTTTTCCCCTTTTCTTTTTTTTTTTTTTTTTTTTTTTTTTTTTGGTCGTGCTTCACGAGATCTGTCTGCAGCCGGAACAAAGTTCATATTTCCTAGAGCCAGTCGACTGTGGCTCCAGCGGGTTATTGTCGCCTACATGAACCACATGTAGCCGAGTTTCTTCTCCTCTCTTTATCGTTCAGCCAAGAGAAAAGAAAACATCAAAATGAGAGGTACGTTGATTTTATTTGATATTAAATCTGTGCATGTTCAGCTGAACTTGGAACGGTGAGGTTTTTGTACGGGCTTGAACGACCACATGTATGCGCACGGGGACTTGAGCGCGCCTGATCTTCTCTTCTTCCCCCCCCCCCCCCCCGTGTGCATTAATCCCTACAGCTGCACAGAGCCCGAGGCGCCGTGCTCAACGCTGAAGTTCAGCATGCACTGACAAACAGCTGGAGGAATGTCGTGCGCGCACGAGAATGTATTCGGCGAGATAGTTTTTATATCGTCTCTCGTGTCTGTTGATGGTGAAATCAGTCCAAGACGCGCATGCGTAATTTCGCGTTATGGTTCATGGCGGTGCCAAATGTGATTGTTTTTGAAGAAATGTGAGTCGTATCTCACCTGGGAGTCCCATCTGTACATTTTGCCAGCGGATCCATGTTAGAGTTATGCAATATAGGGAGAGGGCGGGGCATCAGAGGAGGTTGTTGTTGTTGTTAACCCAAACTGCAATTATGTAATCAAGATGTAACGCGAGTTTATCAGGTTTCTGATCAGCTGGATTAAACAACCCAGCAGTGAACATTTTGAACACATTCGCTAACGAGAATAATGTTAATAACGCCATTTTGATATCCAATCGTCTCATTTAGTGATGTTTTATATTTTTGGAAAATAAAACATTTTCTGAAGTTTTCTTTCTGTCTTTTTTTTTTGCGTTGATTTTCCAAGAGAAATCAGTGTTGGTGCAGTCAGTCGTGTGGTGTTGTTGTGTGACGGCTGTGCCAGCATGGCCTACTGTGTGAGTGCACAGAGGGGAGAGAGGTCTGGCTGTTCCACTGACCTAGTTATGTCACCCAACATTATACGGCAAACGCAGCGGAGGGAGGAGGAGAGGCTCTCAGAAGCGCCGTGCCGCCGCCGCCGCCGCCGCCGCCGCCGTGCAGTGCCATGTGCTGTTTACTGGCGCGCGCTGACGCTCGGCCTTCAGTGTGTCATTTCAATGGCAGGCCGAGCTTGAACTTGGGCAGAGGGCAGCAGATCGTTGTTATTAGCGTGGACGTTTGTTTTCCCCGTTTTATTATCTGGAACATCCGAGTATCACGTAACTGAAATAGCCCTATAATGGAAAATAAACATTCAAAATAGGCCCCAAAATATACATATGAGCAACGCAGATGACGTTAATTCTTCTTCTTTTTTTTTTACATATAGTCTACAGAAGACAGTTAAAATCTCAAACATCTTCATGCACCAGTACAGATTGTTGACATTTGAATTTTGTCTTAATGTTTACTAATGCTTGGTTGTGTTAATCTAGTTTTGCCTTACAATCTTCTTTTTTGCAGGACAAGAGATAAGCTGCACAGAGTTTTTATTATTTTTTTGACAGGGGAGGAAAGAGATGGATCTTCTGGGGGAGGGAGGGAGGAGCAGAGGGGGGCCTCTGGTGGAGGGAGGCTCCATTTCTGGCAGGATGTCCAAATGTAAACAAACCCCGCTTCTGAGCTCACTGCCCTGAAAATGTGGGTTAGTTACTCAACCTGTCGTTTCCTGATAGGAAAGCACGTCAGCGGTTCTCTACCAGTTTGAACGTGCACACACATATTTGCGTTCAGAATTGGTCTAAATTATGGAGTCATTCCAGCAGCTTTGCCATGCCGACAGACTTTAAGAGGCTTGTTGTGATGTCTGAACACCCGACACTTTTAACCCGTGTTTTATTGCGCTGGATAGCAGTGTTTACTTCTGCAGAATGTATTTATATGTATTTAATTAAGACATAGTGAAAGATCATAGGATTCACACAGTGACACCCGGTAGAAGAGGCCCGTGAAATCCTTAGCTCTGCTCAAATCCCCCCTCTTTGGGCCTCCGCTGGTATTTGCATCTTTTAAAATAGAGCCCCTTGATTAGAATGCACCAGCAAGTCAGACAGCCGAAATGTATATAGGCATTTTGAGTATGTGAGTGAAGTCTCATGAGTTTTGTTTTTTCAAAGTTGTATCGTTGTATTGTGCGCTGTACAAGGTGCCGAGCGTGATCAGTGAGGCGGTTCATGGGCTGAAGCTGAGGGTGTGAAATCCAAGTGGGTTTTGTTTTCATCGTGCCCGAGAATGTTATTTGCGCTCCTCCGGCTCATCTCCGCGGGAACATCGGGGCTTTGCAAACACCTCTAAAATAGAATAATCAGGAAAACATTCCCGTACGGCGAACACGACTTCAAAAGATGGAAAGGCAACGAGGGCAACCGCCGGTGGATTGTTGTGATGCAGCTCTGGTGCTGCACTGAAAGCCTACACCCAACTGTGAGGCATGACACGACAAAGTGCTTCAGCATTGCTAATATGCATCGGGGGGGGGCGAGCACAGGGGGGCCGAGCACAGGGGCCCCTCACCTCCTACTGAGTGTCTCTGCTTCAGCCGTCCGTTATTCTTATACCGAGGTAACGAAACTAAATTAGAAGAGTTTGACTGTCGATCTGATGCTGAAGGGGAGTTAGCTCGAGTGTGGTGATGTGATTTGCATAATAAGAAAACCGCTCGTTCTGACAAACAGGTTATGAGATTATGAAAACAGAGAAGTGACGTGTGTGTGTGTGTGTGTGCATATACAGTATGCGGTGGTGAACATGTGTCTCTTTTCTTTTAAGCACACTGACATACTGATTGTATTGCTCACAGGCCAGGAGGGGCCCCTGCTGGAGGATTATCAGCTGCTTGTTTCACATTAGATAGCAAGAAGTGAGCAGTTGGAAGCAAAACGTCAGTGATTTGTCTCTGCCTCTCTCTGCCCCACCCACTACTGAATTAGCCTTTTTGCGGAGATAACACGGTTCCACGTTTTAGCTGGCTGATAAAGGCGCTGGGAACAGACCCACTAACAGTGCACTACAGTGGGTTTTTGTGTTGTGTTGAAAGGCTCACAAAGTGGCCCTCCTACTGCTCAAACACCATTCTTTGTTTGCCATTTCGTGTAATTTCATTTCATTTCACGGCGGTAATGAGTCAGTGGGTGAGAAATGTAAAGCAGCCGTCATTCCTCATGTTGGCGAGGAAAAAGAAAGCAGGTTTGGTGTTGATCTTCTTGGAATGCAGACTCTCTCTGGAGAGCTAAAGGTCAGATGCCTGGTGTTTTATCCCTGATATTCAGGGAAATGTTGCTGTGACAATCAGTGTGGCTACTGCTCCTGTGTCTCTGTCAGCATTGTTAGACACTACAAGTTATAACATCTGTTAAGTTAGCTCATTTTCCCTGGGTGCTTATCTCATAAAAGCAGTGTTTTCTGTAGATATTAAATGGTTATTCAACTGATCGATGAGTAGAAAGCTACACATGTTGCAGATTCTCAACTGTGCATAAACGGTGGTTTTCTTCCTCTCATATGTACGATTTGATTTTGGACAGTTGGTCCAGTGTTTTGGCCTTTTTTTTTTCCACTATTGTCTGAAGTTTTTACAGTAAATGATTGATGACGGAACTAATGGATAAGAGTAATCAATTATTCAAATAATTGTCAGCTGCAGCCCTAGTTTTGTTTCTCCATTGGTGCAGCGCTGCAAGTCTTCAAGACGTTCATGTTCTGCACTTATTGAATCATCGTATGTAGGTAATTGGTTTAACTGGATAGTACATTTTCATCTCCCGGGTTGTAACGAGACGATCCCATCAAATAAGGGAACGTAAAGGATGCAAATATTCGACCCGTCTCTGGGTTGTGCCTGGATATCTGCAGAGTGTCGAGAGAAGAGGATTCAGAAAGCACGCGTGTGAGGTTGTGGCAAAAGCGGTGGGCGGCTGGGCATCTGTGCAATTCTGGCTCGCAGCACAGGACAAGAATAGATCGGGTCGAAGAAGAGGCTCAATGTCAGAGACTGGGGGGTTGGGGGATGGGGGGAGGGGGCCGAATAGCTGACGTTCAAGTTCAGACTTTGTCTGCTTTGAGTGGACTGATGCCAGGTGTAGTATGCGCTATTGCAGTCGAATGAAATGTGATTCCTCATTAATTAAACGGTCCATACAGAAATAGTCCTCGGGGAAATCGGTGTAGATCCGTGTTTGGTGTTAGCCCAACTGTTAAGTGTGGTTTTTTTCAAAGGCTTATTATCGCTGCCCTGCTTGGTTCATTTTATTGTCATGTAACGGTTTTCTGATTTTAAATCTAGGGGCCTTCAGGGACATGTTTTGTGGGAAAGTCTGAGCATTGTTCAGCTCCACCTTGAAGTTGGGGCCGTGCGTGCCGCCCTCCTCCCTCTCCCCCTGCGGTGGGAAAGTGTGTCAGTGGGACAGAATGTCCACATGGGCTGACAGGCTACGGCGTCCAAGCGACGGGTGACTCCGCCAATACCAAGGAGACGGCGAAACGCTGCTCAGCCAGTGGTAAAGAGAGAGAGAGAGAGAGAGAGAGAGAGAGTCTGAGGAGGGGCGGGGCGTTGGCGTCGCTAGAGTGAGCCTGCTGAATGAGTATTGTGAGGAACGCTCGCAGACGAGAGTTATATAATCGTGAGATGAGGGAGGGGTGGAGGGGAACCTGAGAGAAAGAGAGGAAGGGAGATATTTTTCCATTGCTTGCCTGCAGCTGCCCTGATCAGTTGGGAGTATTTTAGTCAACAGTTTGGGAGAAGAGATGGCCGACTGTGTCATTAAAGGGGGAAAAGAAATGGAAAGTTGTGTTTTCCAATACCTAAGAGTGCAGCGAGTCTCCCTCAATCACATAAACCTCTTTGGTTTTTCCAGACATCATTCTCAGAAGTGGTACAAATTAGATTTGTAGAAGAGCTGAGACACGAGCATCTCATGCTGTAGCTGCTCTTGTTGTTTTTTTCCCCCCTTGGTCAATAAGGAAGGAGTCTTTGTGTGTGTGTGTGTGTGTGTGTGTGTGTGTGTGTGTGTGTGTGTGTGTCATGTGATTCCCTATCTGTTTGTGTACTCTGTTCCCTCACGGGGGCCGCATAAAGGGTGCAGTCAGACAAAGTTCATTGCAACTTATCTTGCTGCATGAGCTCGTTGTGGGCCAGTTTGTCTGCTGGGTATTTGCCATCAGCAGAACAAGGAATAAAGAATATGTTCCTTAATTGAGGCTACATCGCTGCTCACTCTCTGGACTCGTCACACAATGTGTGTGTTTTTTGTCTTTGATTGCTACACTTTGGTGCAAATTACAGGTTTTGCTTTTGTTTCAGTGTGTAAATAAATGTGTAAATAATGTCCGAATAACAATGATGAAAATCATGAATTGCATTTTTTACAAAACAATCTCAAATGTCCCCACATGCAAATGTTTTTTACTAGCGTTACACAAATGTGGAGTTTCAAAGACGGCGTCACTCCGGCTAAGTGAGTCATGTTTGAACCAGAAGGACTGACCTCTGGATCTCAGACTGAACTGTAGAGGACTGGCATGAAATGTATCTGTGTGTCATAAACCTTCTTACATTCTCCCTAAAATCTTAAAAAACAAAACTTGATTCTGAAACTCACGGTCTACCAGAGAAGGGAGGCAAGGCTAGGTGTAACATAACATAAGGTGGTGAAATGGAGAGTGTTAAACTCCCTGCAGCTGCGTTTGTATGAGCTGGAGGTGCCTCAGAGTACACAGAGCGGCTGACCTACAGAAGAGAAAGGAGGAGCCAGTTTTGGCCGAGGTTTATAGCCGGATCATTTGGTGGCGATATGCCCAAAGGGCTACAAATATATTAGAGTGTCAAGAGTTATGTGTCTCTTGAAAAAGAGAAGCAAACAAACACCAGAATCAGCAGTGATCAATAAATCGTTATTCATTTAAGATAAGAACTGGAGTTTCTCAAAAAGATAATTCATAAAGAAATCGGACAGAATCTTGGATAAAGTCAGGCGCTCGATGTGAATTATGGCCTTTGTGAGTCTGAATGAATAGATCATGTCACCCAGTGTATCCACAGTGTGACTCAGTGGTGTTGATCTGCTGCACTTCACTTTGTTTGTGGCCCTGACCTCTTCTGCCTGTGTTGTTTTTGGTCCTGAAGCCCAGATCGAGGTCATCCCCTGTAAGATCTGCGGGGACAAGTCCTCAGGAATCCACTATGGAGTCATCACCTGCGAAGGCTGCAAGGTGAGGATGAAGCACGGCGCGTAAACAAGGCTATCAAGCTTAACCTCAGCCAACCTGTTCTATCTCAAATGTGCCCTTGATTTACAGCAGTGGTGTGTGTGTGTGTGTGTGTGTGTGTGTGTGTGTGTGTGTGTGTGTGTGTGTGTGTGTGTGTGTGTGTGTGTGTGTGTGTGTGTGTGTTTGTCCAGGGTTTCTTCCGTCGCAGCCAGCAGAACAACGCCATGTACTCTTGTTCTCGCCAGAGGAACTGCCTGATCGACCGGACTAACCGTAACCGCTGCCAGCACTGCCGCCTACAGAAGTGTCTGGCTTTGGGCATGAGCAGAGATGGTAAACATACAATATTATGGATGAGATGGAAAAAAGTACGTGAGCCAGAAATAGCTCACGATCAGATTGAGGAGACAGCTGTAGAAAACCGATGCAACCACAACGAACTTGCAAAGTCTCTGCGCTAAAGAATAATGAAATGCGTCATTTATTTAATCAGTTTTCATTTTAGTCTGGTACTAAGTATTTACATTGCAAGATGTCTATGAATTGTTTGGTTTATCTGCTTTAATGAAATGTCTTTTTTTTCCTCTCTTGCAGCGGTCAAATTTGGTCGTATGTCTAAGAAGCAGCGTGACAGCCTCTACGCCGAAGTGCAAAAGCACCAAAAGTCCCAGGAGTGCGCGGGCTCCGCAGGCGGGGGCGCCACCGCTCTGTCCATACCCAAGGAGGACGGCGTCTGTGGCGGTGGAGCGGAGGACAGTGAAGAGGGTCTGAGCCGGTCCTACAGCAGCGGGGGCTCCAGCTCCACCCTCAGCGACCTGGATGACATCGCGGCGCTGCCCGACCTGTTCGACCTGCCGCTGACTCCCGAGGAGTCCGGCGAGTTCTGCAGCATGGAGCTGCTCGGCGGCGGAGCCAGCACCGGGAACACCTCCAACTCATCCTCCGCCTCTTCCTCTTCATCGCCCTTGTCCAATCAGAATTCCCCGCAGCAGACGATGCTGGACGGGGCGGACGCCACCGGGATCCACCTGTTGCATACGCACTCTCTCACGCATTCGCTGCTGAAACACACACCTGCACTGCTGGATCAGCTGCCCGATGACTGCTCGGTACCAGACCTCGGTGAGCACCGACAATGATAATTAACGAGCGATTTCTTCTTTTGTTCACGTATTACCGTAAGTGTATGAGTATACCTGAAACTCTCAAATAGTGGTCGAGGCTTTTATGGACTTTAATGAAGAGCGAATCAGGCCTTTACTAGAGACTAATATTATAAGAATAGAATATTATAAGAGACAGACGTTTATTTCTGAGGTCCCCGTCTTATGCTTTGTCCTTCTGCCTGCTGCATGCTCTTGACCCAAACTCAACAGTTCTTCCAAGAAGCATCATTCCTTTCCTTGTGAAGCACTTGCCATAAGTTTTGACTTTCAGTAGCATCAATGTACATTAAGACAGCAATGCAAATCGAATCTATCATAATTAATAAATCCAGGAGTAATACAAGTAAAGTAAAAGAAAAAAAGTACCACGAGCACGTTGTACCGTTGGATATATAATACTATGAAAATGTGGTAAAGTCAGTGTTGTGGTCATTTAGTTTCTGTCCCCTTCGTTATTATTTTCTGTACAGCAAATCATGAATGAAATAATACTAAATGCAATAACAGCAAATCTAATAAAAAAAACAAATAAAAAAAGTTGATTCAATAAAAAAAACAAAGATGAAGGACATCTCTTATAAACAGGCTTGAAAAGAAAAGATTTATTGGGCAAAACCGTCAGGAAGCGAACAATATGAATCAGGAATAAGACATAAAGCTGCATGAGATCAAAAACAGGGACGGATAAAGGGAGCATAGTCTAGTGGCATTTATAGAGGTAAGGATGCAAAGGCATTTTTTCGAGAGGCTTCTCCGAAGGCCTCGAGGAAGAATACATTTATATTTTATTTTGCATCTTTATGGTTGCTGGCTACAACAAACTGCAAGGAGGCTTTGAATAGGGCTCTGGGGACTTTTAAAGGAAGCAATGAGTAAATATTATGACTGGTGGGTATTATAAGTGCGGGAGGTGGAACCGCTGCAGCTGCAGAGATGAAACGAGTAGATCGGCCATTATCACTTCGTCTTCCCCGGTGCAGCGGCACGCAACAGCGGAGCGGAGCGGAGCGATGCGTCCAGTTATTCAAGGTTGCCGATCTGTGGATGTGTGAATAACGCCACTGTTACACTGAAACCTGCAAACAACTAAAGTGAGAAAACACCGATGCTTATCCGTGTGTGTGTGTGTGTGTGTGTGTGTGTGTGTGTGTGTGTGTGTGTTTTCACAGAGCGCATCACTCAGACTATTCTCAAGTCTCACTTGGAGACGTGTCAGTACAGCGCTGAGGACATGAAGAGATTCACCTGGGCGCAATACACACCTGAGGAAACGCGTGCTTTTCAGAACAAGGTACGCGATGCTCACGTTTGAAGTCCATGTGTGGTTCGTCCAGTCTCAAGAATAACGTCTCGGTATCGGCCCACTGTGGATCATTTTAACAGTGTTTCAAAAAGCAATGTCACATATAAATACATGTCATTTTTAATAACTTAATTAGCTTACGTTGCTGATGTATTGTTTTAGTCGCACACACACAAGTTAAGTATCTGTACTCTCAGTCCAAGTACTGAATTTGATCTGACGTTAAACAACGACTAAGAAGAGTGTCAACGGTCCTTGTAACACTCGCATCTCTTTTTCTTTTTTTTTCTGTCACTGTGTTCAGTCAGCTGAGTGGATGTGGCAGCAGTGTGCACACCACATCACCAATGCCATTCAGTATGTGGTGGAGTTTGCCAAACGCATCGCTGGCTTCATGGACCTGTGCCAGAATGATCAGATCATATTGCTGAAAGCGGGTCAGTGCACAGCCCAACGATGCTCTCATCTCAAACACTTGATTGTAGTTCTTGCAAAGTAAACAAAGTCTGAAACTTGCTAACTTTAGTTCCTTCCTGTTTTTGTTTTTCCTCCCATTTTTGTCTCCAACCCTCTCTACCTTTTGCCTTTTCTGCCGGTTAAAACATGTCACCAATCTGGGTCAATGTTGGAGCATCTGGGCCCCTCCCTGCCTCCCCTCCCCCCCCCCCCCCTTCTTTATTCCCTGTCTTTGCCTCTATCTGTGGCTACCCTTCAGGCTGTCTCGAGGTCCTGCTGATACGCATGTGCCGAGCGTTCAACGTCAACAACGGCACCATCTTCTTCAATGGAAAGTTTGCCCTGGCTCAGTTCTTCAAAGCGCTCGGTGAGGACCAGGTGTAGTTGTGTCAGCTCTAAAGGGTGACGCGGGAGAGCCTCTTACCGGTCTCACTCTTTGTGTACGTTAAGAAAGTCATCGTCATTCACGCCGAAGAAAATGCCTCTGCTCTGACTGAAGTGATTCATTATTTTTGAATGACCCTAACTGTGGTAATTAACTTAAAATGACTCTATAAAACCGTCGGCTTCACTCTCATCGACACCAGAACCGTCTTTTGAAGAGACGGACTTGAAAGCCTCCGGCTGGACGTTGGTTTCCAGTTTGTGAAGCGCAGTCTCGCCTCTTTAGTTCCACCAGAACTCTTTAAACAATGCACCCAAACACACCATCACACACAGCAGTAAACCATGTGATGAACTCATCTAAGGGGAAATTACCCAAGTTGTGACATTTTAAAAGATAGATGATGTCGGTCAATACAGCAGTGTGTCTCTTGTGTGCTGTTGAAAACATTCGATTATTGAATTTTCACACTCCCCATTTTAGCCAATAAGTCCGAAATTAGCAACAAAAAAAAATTCCCCACCCGCCCCCAGAGATCTGCTGTGTCACTTAATCAAATGAAGCAGGACTAGGAGTATTCAAGCTGTTATTGTTCACAATGAAACTATTGATTTCCCTGTGTTTATGCAGGTTGTGATGACCTGGTCAGTGCAGTGTTTGACCTGGGAAAAGGACTCTGTCGTCTGCAGCTGTCGGATGAAGAGATGGCCCTGTTCAGCGCCATCGTTCTTCTATCTCCAGGTAATGATTTCCTCCTTTATCTCTTTCTCGCTCTCACATGTAATACTGTGTACATAATATACTGCTTAATCATAGAGGTCTATAACGGACTATTCAATGCTGTCCTGTCCTTGGAAGGCAACAGTGATATTTAAGTGTGACTCTCAACATACACATTCAACGCAATTTCTATATTGTTTGTAGTAGTGTTAGACGCGTAGGTTTTCAATTAGTTTTTGCAGATTATTTCACTTATCTGTGTCGGTTTTTCATTAAACTGGTTCATTTTTCCCTTATGTGTTTACACATCAACTTCTGACTTTAGAGAGCAAAGACAGGACTTAATACGTGTCGTCGTCTCTTAATTAATGCTTAACATCTTTAAAAGCTCTGTGAGTTCTGTGTAGCCGTACACAGAACTCACAGAGTTCAATTGTAAACATTAACGGAGTTTCCAAACGTATCAAAAATGTCAGTAATGTATAAAAAAAATGATGCGACGCACGACTTGATCGACTGGTACGTAGAACATATACAGGACGATGACATCGGACAATGTGCATTGAAGTTACTGAAAGAGAAACGCAAATCTGTGATGTGAATGTGAAATATGTTCTTTCCTGTAGATCGGCACTGGCTGACAGAAGGCCAAAAGGTTCAAAAGCTCCAGGAGAAGGTCTACCTGGCCCTGCAGCACAGTCTACACAAGAGTGGAGCTTCAGACGAGAAGCTGGACAAGGTGAAGACGGGCAGTCCTCCCGAACACGTGCAAAAGTACACGCATACATGAACTTACCTTTTGTGTGTATGTCTTCTCCCCCCCTGCAGATGGTGTCCAAGCTGCCCATGATGAAGTCGATCTGTAACCTCCACACAGATAAACTCCAGTTTTTCCGTTTGGTCCACCCGGACACCGCCTACAGTTTCCCGCCGCTGTACCGGGAAGTGTTTGGCAGCGAGCTGTCTCTGCCGGACTCCACCAACCGCTAGACAGACCGATAGACGAGCGAAGACAGACGGAGAGCGTGTTGAGAAGTAGGGAAGCGGCAAGGAGAGACAAGAGAAGGATAGAGATGTTGAAGCTCAACAACCAGCAGTTAAGAGACAATCCAGGACTTTTAAGTACTCCGTCTCCCATGATCCCAAAGAAGTCCTCCACTTTCCCAGCAGGCAAAGCACCTTACACTACAGACCACACATGCTCATGGCCCTCTGCATATTGTAGCATTAACAACAAGCGGATGGGCATAAATATGGGTAATAATAACTAGACATGAGACAGCTCCAGGCTCCGACACTTGTTTAACATCAGATCCACTGTGGGTCACCCAACCAGTTATGAATGTACCTCATGGAAAAGCACCAGTGCATAAGCCAGAAGCCAACAACGGTGAATGTACAAACCTGCCACTCTCAGACAGAGTTTTACACAAAGTATTAGAATGAAGTTGTGTCGATCCACAGGTCTCACTATTAATACAGTTCTGTCAACAATTCTTTCTATATTAATACATCTCAGCGCGGCACGCCTGCGTATTCATACGGACAATATCCTTGTGCTGATGATCACTTAGGGACCAAGATCTTGAGTCACTGTCTCCGATATGAAACACACAGATATGACATGACTCACGGTGTAAGGCCGACCTCTTTAATCAGCTGAGAACCAGTTTCACACAGTTAGACAGTGTTCGGTGCTGCCTTTTCGTAGGCTCTTGTAATGCAATGAGAAACCTCAGTCCCACGCACCCCTTTCCTTGTAAATGCCACTTAGAGACAGGACAAGATGAAATTATCTTTAATTTATATACACATTTATAAACAAATATTTTAAATGAGAATGTAAATAGATGACTATATAAGTATATGGAGAGAGTTGGTATGTGTGAGTTCAGTTCAGAGAGAGAGAGAGAGAGAGAGAGAGAGGGAGGGAGAGAGAGAGGGAGGGAGAGAAAAGTGAGTAGTAAGATGTAGAGTAAAGATATTTCAGGGAAGCTGATATCTGGACTCCAATTGTTTTCTGGACCACTTCCCCCTCCTGGCTGTTCTTTCAGGTTCCCCTCTCGCACTGAAGGCAAAAAAAAAAAAAACCCAGCTGGGTTATGGGAGGTCATCACGCAAGCGACGGGATGGACGCATGTTGCAGATGCGACACAGCGGGGGGGGGGGGGCAGGCAGTGTACCCAAACAAAGACGGGAAAAAACCCACTGCGTTTAGATGAGTTTTCAGTCTGTGCTGTTGCTCCCTGCCTGAAGACACGAGACACAAGGACACTTAAAGGAGAAGAGAGAGCAAGGCAAACGATGACTTCATGAACTGTATAATAAAATTGGATACACAGGGTCCCCCCCCCCCCCCCCCCCCGCCTGTTTCTAACCAGCAGTCAGCACAGTACGGCGTAGTGGAATTGTCTTTCACTCGCGGTGTTTCAGGTGGTTAAAGGCCGGAACGACTACGATCCATAACATGTATCATAAACCCTCCTTGCTGGTTGAAAAATCTGTATTATTTTGTACATTTGCTGTTCCTCACTCCTTCAGTCCCTAACCCAACACTTGTCCAAAACGCCAAGCACTTACACTTTCCTCTTCCTCACTGGACACTAGTCTAAGGGCAGACAGAGCTACCAGCTGCCCCCCTGAGTTGGCCATCAATGCCAGTAAGACTTTAAAGTCAATCTGTTTCATTCATTCTTTTTTTTTTTTATTCCATATCCGACACACAAGGTCACCCATAACTGTTTACATTTGTTCATGTACATAAATGACACACTCTCTGAAGGTTGTTACATTTAGATGATGATGATGATGATGATGATGATGATGATGTCTTACTCGGGGTGCTGTGAAGTTCTTGAGCAGAGTCTTGAGGACCTTCTGCCTACCGCTCAGGGAGATGGCTGTGGTCTCTTGTCCCTTGTATTACCGGTGTCGTCTTTTAGCCTTGTGCTCCTCACACCTTTGCACCTAAGATAAAAACCCGTAACCATAATCACTGTGGACGTAAGCTCTATTTTTGTGAATGTCACTCACAAAGTGTCAAAGCCCTTCCCATTTTATCCCAATATTGTGAAATCAAATTGACAAGACATAGGAATTGAAAAAAAAATCAAAAAAAATCATTTAGCATTAAAGATGAATTCATTATAAGGGTTTAATGTTTCCTTTTGCTGTGATTTTCATTTATTTGTCAGTCTTTTAGCCACCTTTTTCTTTGCGTCTCCACTTTTGTCTCGTAAAGTCTGTGACTTTTTTTTTTTTTTTAATCGAAGAAAGAAAAGAATAGTTTGTCTCCCTTCTCTTTCCCTGTATGACAAAATGTACAAGAGGTATATTACTAGTCCAAGAGTAACCGAGTTACACAGCTCTATATATATTGTGGTCCGATGGGATGCATTATATGTGGTTTTAAGAATGTAATAAATGGTTTCTTTTTCTTTTGAATTGTTTCATTGAGTCTTATTTGAGCTGAATTTGACGTTTGAATCACAGACCAGCATCTGTGCTGTGTGCATACTGTGTTTCCTCCATCCCATCATCAGTAAATCAATCCAACGACCAAAAGAAACAATCTGCCACAATACTGATAAACGTTAAATCATTACAGTGTTTTATCAATCCAACAATTCTCTGGTTGCAGCTTCTTTGAGTACGTTCTGCCTTTCTCTGTTATATATCTGAAATTTAATAACATTGTTTTAACATTTAAAGTTGTGGAGAGCAGGGCCGCCTTTCAATCAGAGGGTCGGTGGTTCGATCCCCGGCTCCTGCTCCGCTAGTCTCATGTCAATGTGTCCTTGAGCAAGAGACACTTAACCCCAAACTTGCTCCCGTAGCTGCGTCTACGGTGTGTAGATAGATACTGAATTATAAGTCGCTTTGGATAAAAGCGTCTGCTAAATGACTGTAATGTAATGTAAATGTAATGTAAAGTTGAACGTGACACAAGCTTACCTTGGAAATAATAGTTTGACCAAAAAAAAGTCTCATCATAAGGTCTATTTTACAGCTTTTTTCTGGAGCTTTCAACCATGTCTCAAAGTCTTCCCTTTTTTCAGACTGAGGACCTTACAAATAAGAAAGATTTGGCTCTAGAAAAAAGCTTTTTTTTTCCAGCTCTACATGAACTTTTAAGTTGACTCACAATCTCCCTATAGAAACAATAATAACATCTTTACTATTGGTTTACTAAACCAAAGCAATATACAGTAAAGTCATGTTTTTATGGGGGTTAAGGGACGTCTGTCTCAGTTTAAATCAAAGTGTATGTGTTTGGTTTTTGACCCACTTAACCCACTCGGACGGGGCCTCCCACAAATGAAGATGGGGCCAGGAAACTGTGGTTGCCTAGCAAGTTTTATATCCACGGTGCAACGGTTAGAAGACGCGCTGCTCGGTCTGCTGCTTGTGCTATAAACTTAACAAACTTAGCAGCAACTACTTTAAAAAACACTATTTTCCCCTTCGAGGTCCAGGCTGCAACACTTGACGGCGCAAGATGTCCGTCGCGGGATTTAAGAAGCAATTCTACAAAGCCAGTCAGGTAAAAAAGCGCGACTTAAAGTGAACATTCACGTTAGCCGATAGCCGATAGCTTAGCTAAGGCTAGCTAACTGTCTTGTACTTTTCTTGTTAGTTTACGCTAGCTTCAAGCTAACCGTAGCTGGTTAACCAAAGTGGAAAACGATAGTTAGCGACGTCTCGGCTAAACGCTGACGTTAGCTAACGTTACATGACACGTAACTCGTTGAAAAGTCTACGACTAGCTTTATTGTTGTTAAACTCTTAAGTAACTGTCAAATGAGTTGCGGCTCACAAGTAGCGTAAACTTTAACCCTTAACGTTAGCTTTACTTTCACTTAGCTAACGCTAATAGTTTGTTCACGTTAGCTTAACTGACTCTAACGTCAAACTTGTTTTTTATTTTTTTTGCCGTAAGCTAACATAGTAGGTTTTCTTCGTTATGTTGAAGCTCTTCCATGAACGTGGGCTACACGACTGTAGGTTAGGCTAACGTTAGTTAATGAAGTTTGCAGTAAAGTTGTTGTCGAACTAAATTTACGTAGATTGTATTCCCTAAAATTGACGTTTAAGTAGAAGTTAAACTCTCTTTAATTTGTTGATGTTTATGAACACAGAGTTTCTGGATGCTCGCTGCTTTCTTTCCTCGTGTGTTTGATGTGATGTTAAACAGCAGGTAGAGGCATTACTCATTTAACGTTAATACCCTGAAGTGATGTTCGTGTTTTGTTATTTCTAACGTGCTGGATTACACAATGTTTTCAAAACGCTTAGTCTCAAGACAAATTGGCCAACTTGTTGTGGTGATACTGCGGTTCAAATCGCACACCTCATGTTTCCAACAATACACCCAAGAGCCAGCCTGTGAGCCATGGATTATATCATAACGTAAATATTCAAATTAGTATATGACCACATCGCCGTATTCTAACGTTATTAAATAACAGCCCTGGCTGATTATTGAATTATTTAGCACAAGTCACCACTGATGCCAGATGGATATGGGAGCTTAGAGAAAGCAAGTCAAACATTTACTCAACTAAGAAGTGTCAAATTGTGACATTCCCAGTAGTCTGATCGTTTGTCAGTTATTAGGTCAGGTTTGTCTTGTGCTTCTAATTTTCCGATGGCAGTAATGTAACTTTGTTGCCTCTTGAGAAAAGGTAAATTCGCCACCACAAACACGGAGCTCAACAAAAACATGGGCTGTAAAACCGGTGGCCTGTGTTTTGATGACAGCTGCCTTGCGACAGGCCTTTGCTTTTCACCTGACATTGTGTGACATGCAAGACGACGCCTTCTCTTCTCAGTGGGTGTGTATTGGAATCCAAGTTATGCGACTACTCTGCCCAAACTAGCATCCAGCAGATTTAAGTCATGTACATTTGACAATACAGCGACAATAACAAGCCAGGGGTGAGAGCATAGAAAGCTTTTATTCCATTAAAGGTTTTAGCGAAAACTTCAAGCGGTGCTGTTGGATTGATAACCGTACAGTGGCGCTGGCCAACTCCCAATGCCAAATCCTCAACTATTTGGACTTGTGTAGCCGGTGACCTATGGGGGCCTATACTGAACACCCTGCCCTCCGGTAGCATGGGCCATGCCAACAAGCTCTTCGGGTTATTAAAAGTGTTATCGGTTCTCTTAAGTTAGTTGCCTAATAAGCTCCACGTCATGCGGCCATAAAAAGGTGCTTCATTCAATCAATGATTGACGTGTATAGCTGACATTGTGCTCCTGCTCTTTCATTTGATTCCGCATCATATCATCTATCTTGCTTTTGTCATCGACCAACAAGACTCTAAACCCACATGCTCTCTACAAATGTGCTCATGACTCATGATATTTATTTTTTGCAAAGCTATGCAACAAAATGTACTTGAAATATTTCGCAGCTACACGTCGCGTAACTAGTGCTAAAATTCAAGTCTTTCAAGATAGATTGCATACTGTAGTTGGACCAGGGTGAGCAGGTTTATTCGTCACGGAGAACAAAAAACCCCGAGTGCTGCGATGAAGCCAGATGGGCCGCTCAAAGTGCGTCTGTGTTTGTATTTCACACATCTCCATGCCACAACAACTTCACATCTGGTACAGAGAGAGATTAATTAATTGCAATTAAAATGCTGTTTATTAGACTAAATAATTGGGGGAACATTTGGTGCTGAATTATATCCCGTGACTCAATTGGCAATCGGTGCTTAGTAGCGCTTATTTTCACAGCCACTGAATGTTTCATTCAAAACTACTTTACCGAGGCTGTATATCGCACAGACTGCAGAGATTGATCGATCCATCTGGTCATAGAGTTTTATCTGCAGTGTGGCGCCGACAGCTGCACCGAGTTGAACACGCGCACACAATGAGGCTCTTGTTCGGCCTGCCGGGCCAACAGCACTGGGTTTCAAAGTTAGTATAACTCTGCATGAGAAACGCAGAACGTATGTGCCGTGTGTGTGAGAGTCAGGATATGGATTGAGAGCAGGATGAAGTGTGTGTGTGTGTGTGTGTGTGTGTGTGTGTGTGTGTGTGTGTGTGTGTGTGTGTGTGTGTGTGTGTGTGTGTGTGTGTGTGTGTGTGTGTGTGTGTTTACTAAGAGTATCCATGGATGTGGTTGTAGTGTAGGAAACTGAAATGTGTGTGTGCTGACCTGATGGAAAAAAAAGAAAAGGAAAACCTTTTTAGCAGAATTCCTTTTGGAACGGAGGAAAGTCCAGTTTTCAGCGTTCATTCCCTCGCGCACACTTGAGGTTCCTCCACTGACGGAAAACATGGGCACGTCTTGGAAGCCGAGAATTGTGTCAACTAGGCCCGGAGGGAAAAAAAAGTGAATGTTGGCAATTGTTAAATATCCATTTTAAGTCTGGAAACAGACAGCGGTGTGGTTGTGACGGTCTGGTTAAAGCCCCTTTTGACAACGGCTCGTTACCCAGTTGAAGTTTCCTACCCGCGGCGTATTCATCCACCAGTCGGCTTTATCGCTGCGATCGCTCTGTGTTCACAGCTGGTGAGCGAGAAGGTTGGCGGTGCAGAGGGAACCAAACTGGATGAAGACTTCAAGGACCTCGAGAGGGTAACATCCGTACATATTTAAGGACATATCTATACTGAACATGAAGAATAACATGTTCTTTTGTTTGACCTGAAAGTTAAATGTTTCCCTCACTCCTAAACACTCGCCATATGCATAAATGATTGTATCTCTCTAACATTGTACCGCCAGAGAGCAGATATCACCAGCAAAGCAGTGGTGGAAGTCCTCAACAAGACGTCAGAGTACCTCCAGCCCAACCCGGCAACGAGAGCTAAGCTTTCCATGCTCAACACGGTGTCCAAAATGCGCGGGCAGGTCAAGAGTCCTGGCTACCCCCAGCCTGAGGGCCTCCTGGGGGAGTGCATGACGAAGTACGGACGGGATATGGGCGAGGAAACCAACTTTGGTAAGCAGCGCAGTGGAAGCATTTTGAGGACGTGATATCGGGTGAAAGGGAGATGAAGATTATGGTTATGGGGGTCCATCTACTTTAGTATAAAACCAATGATTGTTGTTATTATTATTATTATTATTATTATTATTATTATTACCATGCCTCACAGCGTCCTACACTCAGTAATGCTGGTATTGTGCGCTGCAGGTGGGGCTCTAACAGACATTGGAGAGTCAATGAAAAGGATGGCTGAGATCAAGGACTCTCTGGATATCGATGTGAAGCAGAACTTTATTGATCCACTGCAGGCAGTCGCTGAGAAGGATATCAAAGACATCCAGGTAGGATCAAAGGAGTAGTATGCGTCTTCTGCACGTACAGGCCGGGCATTGACTGATGAGTCAAAAAGTATTTACTGTAAAATGGTTAAATCACTCAAAACCATCGTAAACAAAGTGAAAACACTGTTCTGCGTCCCGTCTCCCCCCAGCACCACCTGAAGAAGCTGGAGGGCCGTCGTCTCGACTATGATTACAAAAAGAAACGTCAAGGTAAAATCCCAGACGAAGAGATCCGGCAAGCCCTGGAGAAGTTCCATGAGTCCAAAGAGATGGCTGAAGGCTCCATGTACAACCTGCTGGAAACAGACGTGAGTCTGGACCACTCTCACACACTTTGCATTGCAAATGACACGATGAAACCTACTGGCCTGGTTTATACAAACACTGGGAAAAAAACAAACTGCAACGACTCTTATTTGATAATAACCCTGTTGCCAATGAAGTAGGCGAAGTGAGGAGGTGACCTTTAGTATAGTGACACGAGTAATACATCGAATGACATCTTGAGAATAAAAGCATTTATGACTGGAGCAGATGGAGTTGAACTGCATATTCTGTAACGGTGCGTTAACGTAGTGAATTTATTAAGTAAGTAAGGGGAGGAATGAGACAGAAGATGATCACCGTTAGAACTGTATGAAACATGGCAGCCAAACAAACTAAAAGGTGTCATTCTTGTTAATATTCCCAAAGAGTACCTGATCATTTGCATTCTGCTTGTAAATCAGTTTCACCTGTCACCTGACGCACGCTGTCATTGGAGAAGCAACATGCGTCTCGTTTAGTTCGTCCCACAATGACTTGCAGTAGCGAGAGCCTGTCGGACCCGTTTTTTGCTTTGTATTTACCGTAGTCATACCTGCCAATCGTGAGGTATTTCAGAGAGAAGTTATTGTGATGAAGAGGTCTGACCTAATGATGGAGTACAGATGATTAACCGGTAAAGAATGCTCTGAAGCGCCGCTGCCGTTTCTGTGTTTGGTCCTGAAATATTTATTTTTTTTGTTTGTGTGTGTGTGTGTGTGTGTGTAGGTGGAGCAGGTGAGTCAGCTGTCTTCTCTGGTTGAGTCTCTGCTGCAGTACCACAGACAGGCTACGGAGGTCCTGGAGGAGCTTTCTGGCAAACTGACAGAAAGGTCAGTGGCGTGACTACTTGTGGAAGATGACGCGCCTTTATGTTGAGGCTGCGTCCTCTGGGTCGGCTGTAACCGTATTCTCTTCTGCCCGTCTGATTTACAAGTGATTCATTTTCTTTCATTGCGACCGTGCGCAGGGTGACCGACGCTCAGTCTCGTCCGAGACGTGAATACACCCCCAGACCCAAACCCGTCTACGAAGCCTACGGAGAGATAGAAAACTCTAATGGAGGATACTCGCCAGCTGCAACGACCCCTCCAGCTTACTCCTCCGGTAAACTTACCATACATACTTATACTTACTGTGTATTTTGTCCAGGCGGGCAGCCTCTGTGTCTGAAGAGTGAAGCCAACGCGGAGGTGTCTTCTCTCTACCGACCAGCAGGGGGCGGCTCCCAGTTCAGTCGCTAAGTTTTAAGTCTTCTTCAATACAACACGATGTTCATTTAGTGAATGATGTTCCTAGTTAGAGTAAGATAGAAGGAGGATGCTTTAGGGCGGGGCTACCTTGTTATTGACAAGTCGCTGCCGTACCGGAGCCGTGTACGGCGTCCAAGTATCTGTTCACTGGTTTAATAAAAAAAAAAAGCCAAGATGGCGACGGCCAAATCGCCGAACTCGAGGCTTCATCACGTCGGTCCGCAAACCAGTGGGCGACGTCACGATGACTGCGTCCACGTCTGATATACAGTGTATGATTTTTTTTTTTTTTGTTGTTGAAGTGTGCGAGTCGATCTCATCCTCAAGACTAACGTGTTTTTCATTTTGCGACATGAAGCAGCACAATATCCAGGTCCAGCCTTCCAAAGAACCTCCGTCAGGAGCCGACCGCGTGAGTGTGGGACAGACGGGAGATGACGTGTCACTCACACAGAACTAGAGAGTGTCGCTGCTTTCACTTCACTCGGCTGTGTGCATGTCGGTGTGACGGTGAAGCAGAGTCGACTAACGCTGTCGAGGGGTGTCTGTTGGGTCCACTGTGTCCAGTCTGTGGGGTTCCCAGAACAAGACGAGGGCTCGTTAGATATAGATGTATATAAATCTCAGCAAACCATGTGTGGGTTTTTAAATCAGTGACTAGTGTTTTTAAGTCTAAAAATCTAAAACGTGTGAACCCACAGTCATGGTTTTGCTGATTTGTGTGGATCTATATGTCTGCCTGTTCACTAACGGATAATCCTCCCGAACCTCGAGAAGCTTCATGCCGCATGGTTCATGTTACAGACCTAGACGTTCACCTCCTCAGTCAAACAGGAGAACATGAATGTTGAAACATGTGATGTTGAGCTTCAGGAGGATTCTCCCCTTCACACTCACTGACGACTAACTTTTAGACATCTCTGGTTTTAATGACTTCTGGTTTTATGGTCCTATCGTCTGGTCCTTCGTCCTACTGCAAAACATACTGGTGACACAGGATACACTTCTCTTTATTTGTTCCTCACACCTCTCTCTCTCTCTCTCTCTCTCTCTCTGTGTGTCTCCTCCTGCAGCCGAGCCGTGCTGTAAAGCTCTGTACGACTTTGAGCCGGAGAACGAAGGGGAGCTGGCCTTCCACGAGGGTGACGTCATCACCTTGGTCAATCGGATCGACGAGAACTGGTTTGAGGGAGCCATTCGTGGCAAAACGGGATACTTCCCCAACAACTATGTTGAAGTGGTGGTGCCTCTGCAACACTGAAAAAACGGCAAGGCGAGAAACCGCAAGATGGAGAGGATGAGAAATGGGGAGATGGTAGTGGCTTATCAACTCCCAATAACCAAAAGATATCTGATCTTTATTGTAATTATAGGGTGAACCGAGACAGGGACCTAATTTGTACCTAAGAGTTATTCGAGTACATTTTTTTTTTTTTTTATTCTGTCAGATTATGTCAAGATTAAATTTTGAAAAACCGTAAGGACAGAGGGATGTTCAGTCAAAAAAAAAAAAAATGGCACCGCAATGTGAGCATTTACCATATCCTGAGTATTTCCATTCACTCTCTATGCACCTGTGCACTTTGTACACTACACCTCCATCACCAGGACTGATGAAGCAGGATCAAGAGAGAATGACCTCTGTAATGTTCAGCTGTATCCACAAACACTAAGACGTGCAAGTACTTTTTTTTTAACGATACTCCTAACCTATTTGATATTCACAGGATGCCATTCCTTTGTTCTATGTATTGTTGATATTGGTACTACACACATGAATTTAGTCCTCTAACCCCCCCCCCCCCGTCATTCGACAATCCCACGTTCCACTTCTGTGCCTTTCGGGCGTCTTCATGGACTAGTTTGAGTAAACATGGAGGACCGGCTGCCCCACTCTCCATGTTTGAGACTGTCCTCTACTGCCCTCTGGTGGTTGTAAAGATCACTCCTAGCTATTTGGTTTGAGAGTTTTTGTCGTGCGACCTCTCATCTCTTACCAAACTCGCCTTTTTGGCGGCTCGACTTGTGTTGTTAGTGTGGATTTTCTTTTTTCTTCCAAATAGCTGGAGTCAGTCGACGGCTACCATCGACTGACCGCTGTAGTAAACGTGGTTTCATTACGATCGGATGAACTGTTTGTTCGAGACCATAAAGTAGTTTTATAGTCTATTCCAAAGAGCTGGAGGCGTTCCATAAATATGCTTCGTTGTGTCAACTTTGTATCAGTTGTTGCTACTTTTGTTAATGATTTACTTTAATGTAAATTTACCGACGGCAATGTTTCTCACTACACTCCACTCTCTTTAGTTGTTCCCTCCTCGGACGAGACCGTTTGTCATTGAAAGGAAACATATTTCGATCCAGCATCACGCGTGCAATTCTGCAAAATGAAGTAACATTATTATAGGCAAACCCGCTTTTTTTCCTTTTTTGTATACTTCACATTTTAAAAGGGGAAGAAGCTCACTTTTCACAGTTTCCATTTGAGTGTAACAGACGAAAAATGTTTCAATTCAACCTCAAATCGTTTTTTTGCAGCGTTACACAAAAGCCATACGCGTCCCTCAGTTCCTCTATCTCCTCAGGCTGTATTGATGCTGCTGGCAGTGTCACGCATTATGTTTTCGTGGGCTTTTTACCCAACAATACTGACAATGAATCTGTGTTGTTTTTTTTGTTTTGTTCCCCCCCCCCCCCCCCACATAGTGCCGGGGGTCAAGCTTGGCGTTGGTACTCTGACCCTATAATTCAGAGCATGTAAATGAACCTGATGTGTTTTTGTACCTGCCTCAGTTTTCAGGCTGAAGCTGTGCACCGAATACTGCACAACCATCAGCAAACAATTGTGTACCCAGTTCACTAATAATGAGGAAGGCCTTTGCACAATAGCCGCTTTCACTTTCAATTAAGTCTTTCGCAAGCCGACTATGAACTGCGAGGGTTTGTGCTGTTCCCTAAAATACCAACTTTCTCTTCCTGTCATGATCCCCTTGTTGGACCCCACCCCCACCGTACTCATCTCTGGCCTCGCTGTTCAAACTGGGAGTGGAACAGACAGGTCTTTTCAGGAGGGAGGCTCACAGCAGTGGATTATGCCCTCCCTCCCCCACTGCTCTTTATTCACCACCTGCCCCCGTACCCCTACCCCCCCCTTTCTCATTATCTTCCCCATCCCAAATCCCATGGTGCCTCTGGAGTCTCCTGGTCCACTCCTGGAATAATGTCCTTATTTTTTTTATTTTTATTTTTAAATCATAGCCTTACATGTTTTGTTTGCACGTCTTCTATGTTAATCACGTCACGTATAGGTGGGGGCCGTCGTCGATGGCTGTGCTGAGTAATAGCGGTGTGGTTCAGGTGGGGGTTCACACGCCTCATTACACTGAATAAGAAGCCCTGAGTTTGAGAGGTGGAGAAGAGGGTCGGGGGGGCTCAGGTTGCGCTATTATGCAGCTCGTATAATATTGATGAATAATGTCGCGCAAAGGGCTGAGATCAATGTCTGTGCGCCGCTGCACGTCTGCATTAAGACGACTATTTCACATCTGAAACGGTCGTCTTAATGCCGCGGCTGACGTTTATTAGCAGTGCTAACGTTCTGTTATTGCTCACATTGCATCCATAACCATAAGTCTCTCAACTATGCAACAATTGATGAAGTATTATCAGACTTTTAAGCTTTATTTGTATTATGCACATGTCTTTGTTCAAATGTAACCGCTTTGCATGAGTCTTCATTACAGCCTCTGTGTCTTACTCAACGTCCTTATTATTATTTTTGTAACTGTGACACTGTGGGGAGGCTAAGAGTGGGATTATCCTGGATTATCTTTAGGATGTATGGATTACCTCTGTGCTACGTGTAATCATTGTGTATTGTATACTTTTGTAACCATGTAAAGGGAACTGGATGCTGCATTCACTTCTTCAAATAAATATTAAGTAAGTTGGCTCCCGGTGTGTTTTTACAGCCCTGAAACTGAATTGACCTTTTTTCCAATTTATATACTTTAATGAGAGTATGTACACTGATGCAGAACATATCAGAGGTGTAGGATCGTCCCTTTTTAAATGCGCCTGATTCTTATTTATATCCATCACTTGACATTTGCACAACTGCTCCTTTTTTTTTCTTGGCTCATTTTCTCTGTATACTCTGGACATTTACCTCCCAAACATCCGATGTCTAATCGGAACAGCCGCCCATCTGCATGATTTCCCCCCCCCCCTCACCAGACACAGGAGGCTACAGCAGCCAGCTGTTGGATTATTGCCACAGCACTATCTCATCGGGGGAAGGCGTGTCACTCTCCGAATTACAACCAGCGCCCCTTTGTCCTCGGTCGGTGCCCAGCCAGCGACAATCATGGCGGCTGCACCCGTCAGGCAGCGCTCCGGGCCGGGGGGACCCCGGGCGCAGCTACCGCCCTGCTACTACGAGGGATACCTGGAGAAGCGCGGACCGAAAGAAAAGGTAGGCTCGCCCCGGCGCAGTGCCATGTTGTTTCCAGTGCATGCTGAGTGGGTTAGCGATGGTCAGTATGTATCACCGGTTTATGATCCCCCATTCCCAGAGAGCTGTCAACTTCTTTATTGTGTTAGAATGGGCGAGGCGAGACACTGATGCCGGTGGGGAGCGGATCGCAGATTTGTTGTCCTGTTGAGCCTGGGGGGGGTTTTTGTGCAAGAATCTGACGCTGATAGTGTGCAGCAATTCATTAATGAATCACCACGTATGAATCGTGGAAGCCCCGGTTGCTGTCAAACATCGCATGTCATTTAAATCGCATCAGCTTGATCGATCCGTGGCTGTATCTCAATAACTAGGCATCTATGTCACACAGGAGACGGTATGTCTGCCAAGCATTTACATCACCCAGGATTCAATGCCAAGTCACGGACATATTGTTGTGACAGCCTGAGCCCTGAAGTGCATCTCCAATATCTCCATTACAAAGTTGCATACAGGCAAAATTGCAAAACTCTTAGGCATATTGTTTTTAATTATTCATAAGGTGACAAATACAGACTGGGATACCCTCTTCTTCCCCCCCAGGCCCAGTGTCTCATTAAGCTCATTTGAAGGCAATACAGACGTGTAATGTGAGCCTGGCTCAGGTGCAGGGTCTCACACTGATCCATGGCCACAGATTGACAGCAGCTGTGGCTCACTTCCTATTCATCTCCTGGGACAGGAAATGGAAGGGGGGGGGGGGGGAGTAGTCATAAAAAAAAAAGGAAATATCCATTACACACACGAGACAGCAGTGCATCCTCTTATTTCTCATGTCTGCTTCTTTTCTGGGTGTGACAGGCGGCCAGGCGGCTGTGGACCTGTCTGTGCGGGAATTCTTTGTATTTCTTCAATAATGCCAAGGACAGTCACGTAAGTTTCAGACTGAATATGATGTGTCGTCTGTGCATCACAGTGAGTTGGCACTGAAACGTGTGTGTGTGTGTGTGTGTGTGTGTGTGTGTGTGTGTGTGTGTGTGTGTGTGTGTGTGTGTGTGTGTGTGTGTGTGTGTGTGTGTGTTTTACAGTATGTGGAGAAGCTGGACCTCAGTGGATTTGTGTCCCTGAAGGACGACTGCAGCCGGGACAGAAACCTGGAGGCAGCCAGACTCATCCTACGCATGAAGGATGGAGAGACCAAAATCACAGTAATGCACACACACACACACACACACACACACACACACACACACACACACACACACACATAAATACATACAAATGAACACTTTTTCTAAGGTGTAACACTGCTGTCGTCTTTACCAGGCACCTAACTTGGAATCAAGGGAGCTGTGGAAAGGTTTCCTCTACTCCGTTGTGGATGTAAATATTCATCTTATGCACGGCCTGCGTCCCCCCCTCGCATCAATCTTTATCTCTCTTGCGCCGTCTTTAAAATATTCCCCCTCCCTCCCGTCCAATCACAGCTCAACGTGCCGTCCTGTCTCACGTTGCTGCCGGGCCAGCTGCAGATGCTGAAGGAGATGGTGGACAAAGAGAGGTCCAGGCGGAGAAATCGCACTCCCACGCGTGCTCCTCCCTCGCCCCTCTCCGTGCCTTTAGTAGGAGAGATCCCACCGTGAGTTTCATCCCTGAGAGGATGCACTGTAGCTGTACTACCTTTCTTTTTTCTTTTAGTGTGTGAGCGTGACCTCGTTCTCATCATTAATGTGCGCGACATGCAGGTGTTTTCGACCGGTGTCTCGAACAGAGGCCGAAGTCCTCCTGGAGAGACACCCGGACTGCGGCAACATGTTGCTCCGTCCAGGCAGAGATGGATGCTCATTGGCCGTCACTACCAGGCAGGACCTCAACGGGTAAAACGCTGCGCCGCACATCTGAGCGCCACATATAGTCATTCGCTGCAAATGTTACAAGCGTTTGAGTTTTGTCTCTTTGTGCTCCAGGTCGGTGTTCAGACATTACCGTGTGACTCAGAGGGACCAAGGTGGTTATGTCATCGATGTAGAAAACCCCGTGAGTGTTTCATACTTGCAGTTCAACACTTAATAACATTCCTAAAAGGTGGAGTTATTCTGAATTGTTTTGTACTATTATTGACTTTCTTTTATATTCATTTTGAATGACAGGAGAAACCTCATGTTAGAGATGCATCGATCTAATGTTTTCACCCCGGATACAGATTCTCATATTTTAATTCAGGGTGCCTGTGCTCTCTTTTACCAGATTTATAATCTATATACACCTCTGCACGACTTACCATAACTGATGTGACTGATTGCAAGAACACATCATTTTTGTAATAATGCTATTAAAGAAACATTATTGATACAAAACAGGCATATTCAAGTTTTTTTTCTAAAGGGATTTTTGGGGTCGCAAGGCAACAATTCAGCACAAAGATCATTTTGTAAGAGATATATATAGAACACAAAAATGACAAATATGAATAATGCTTTGAGATGACAACAATCCACAATGTCTCCGTGTAAACGGCATCAACTAACCAGCTGCTTTAGGCGTCTAAAACAACGGGTTTCCTCCTCCAGATCCCCTGTGCTACGCTCCACGAGGTCATCGACGCTCTGGTAGAGAAGACGGCGGGAACCCTGCAGCCGTTCCTGCTGGAGGAGCCGTACGAGGAGAACATCAGTGAGGCGACGCAGGCAGCACATTCTCAAAATTATTTTTTTTTTTTGTCTTCCTGATTATTGTTACCAGGAATCAATAAGGCTGCCCGATTTATATACTCCGTTTGTGTCCTCAGCATACGTTTCCGCCAACGATGAGAACGGAGAAAGGATCCTCCACACTGCCCCCTCCAGCCCCCTGCCAAAGGCTCCTGCCCTGCCTCCAAAACAGGGTTCGTCTCTGCCACACAAACCTACGCAGACCGCCGCAGACAGACGGCAATAACGAGCGCTGATTTTTTTTTTTTTTGTTTGTTCTGGTGCAGATCGTTGGCCCGGCAGCCCCCTGTCCAGGTCTCCGGCCCCCGACCGCCGCATCCTGACCTCCTCGCCAGTGCCGGCCTCGCCCACCAACCCGATGAGGCGACTCATCCTCTCCCCTTCCCCTCTCGCACAGAGTGAGTTCATGCACGTCTCACCTGCTGCAATCCATCCTGGTTTAAAAAAAGAAATTCAATATTCTTTATGTAGAAACAGGTAGATCTACTGTACATAGCAGAGACATAACACGATGCGTGTCCTCTGTCTTTCCACAGCATTCAATGAGGAACTCAAAATGAAGCTTGAGAAGAGACGAGCCAGTCAGGAGTGATGCACTCGTAAGAAACAACCTGCTGTCGCATCATACCCGATCTTCAGTGCCAAACCCCTTCTCACCACAGCTATGTATTCATCCGGTGCCTTCTAGGTGGAAGACAAGGGACTACAAATACCACCGCCTTCTTGTAGGGAGGTAAAAAAAATGTTGGACTAGATGGTTAAATGAACTCTGGTTTGCTCCATAAGAGCAAGACTGGCTGGTAAACACTGGATTAGGTTCATAAAAGCGCAGCCTGCCTCGGTCGGGGTAACAATCCACTAGTTCTTTGTCTACTTTTCATAAAGCGGTTTACAAAAGAAGTAGTGCCACAACAAATGGTCTTCCTTCAGATCAGAGTCCACACTGAACCAATATATCTGGCAGCTAAAAAAAAACAAAAGCACTAACACATTCAGGACCACCGACGGAGCCCGATGTTGTCTCGTCTGAGCCCACGTCTGAGTGCTGAGCTGCTGATGTTGTTGCTGCTGCAACACTGGAGACAAAGAACAAAGCCAACCACAGACTGCCAAGATCAACACTGGAGACCTGAGACACTTTATCTGCTCTGGAAGGGAAGTAACCCAAGGGTTGCTCAGGGTTTTCAGCTCAAGCAATCCTCCTCTCTCACCTCATCATCACACGTTAAAAAAAAGAAGAAGAAAAAAAAAGAAGTATTGTCTGTTACAGTCGAGCTGGCCAGGATCTAAAAAAAAAAAACTGCACAATCTCTGCCTGCTGCTCACGAGTGCTATTTGTGATCGATAAGCAACCGCCGTTGCTCATTCATGACTCAACGTTAACCGTTCTGTCGGTGCTCATTTTAAAGTGTTTCCTTATTCTGTGTCCGTGCTACTGTGTGATGCAATGACCCCACTGGTGCTCAGACCTGCCTGGAAACTCCAGGTGCTTTTTTTTTTTTTTTCTGTTTCCTCTTCAAGCGAATGAACTGTCCTCACATGTGAGACTGCCCTCCAGTGGAATGTCTGTCTGCTAAAAAAAAAAAAAAAGGGACAGAGACCTGATCAGCACACAGTCTTCACACACAAGTACACAAGTACTGAACTGGCCTTTTGGCTCCATCGCAGTATTGTACCGCTTGTCTGCCTTTGTAACAAAACGATCGTTTGTCACAGGTCTGAAGGTGCTTAAACATAGCAGCATGTGTTTCTACGATGACATTTGTTAAGCCGGTAGATTTGTGTCTTGAGTGGTGAACCGTGGTCGACTGACTCACAAGCGTCCTCTAACGATGAACCGTTTCTTGTATGTTTGTACGTGATGTGTGGCGTCCTCTCGACCGCCGTCACAGAACAGTGTTTGTTAGATATCGAGGGCATTAAATGGTTTTGCATGGATTTTGATTTGTCCTTGTTGTGAATTGATAGGTCGGGCTTAAAAGTTTCAGCAAAGTTTGCAAAAGTCATTTTGTTTTTTTACAGTTTAACATGGAGGTTATTGTATTTTTGTTCAGTGTTCCTTCGGTTTAGATAATCCACCATGATCTCACACCTTCAGATACCTTTATATTGGAAATAAACAGTTTTCTCCATATTTCCTTTTTTTTAAAATAGATTACATGAAACAACTACTCTTATTTAATTCTGAAACAAGTTTTTTTTTTTTAATCAAGCCACATTT
>NW_027176964.1:16527033-16582033 GCF_023349555.1 Cebidichthys violaceus
TTTAAAGTTGCTCGCTGTAGCGCGAATCCAAGTTTCACATTTCAGCGTCCGTTGGGCTTTATAGTACCGTGCGCGAGGGACTAGTCCCCCCTTCTTCAGCCGTTCATGAGCGTTATGAGTTACTTTTACTACCCAACCTGCTAGTTAATGGAAAGGTAATGGTTCGGACAAATCACGCTTAAACAGGTGTTGTGATTAAAACCATTTTTTTTTTTTTCCCATGGAAGTCTCCGCAGTCTTGGGCGTGTCGGTGCGCAGGTAAGTGATTAACTTTGAGCTCGTGCACTTTGCCATTACTTACCGTGTGTGGCAGCTTCTGTGGAAATGTGAACTTCAAGCTGTATTACATCTAGTAAAAGTTACTTTAAACAACACATTTTACTGTAATAAACTAAAACGACTCGCAAGCTTAAATTGCACTTAAGCTAAGCTTTTTGACTCAACTGATTTCAGACCGACTTTAAATGCCTAAAGCGTAAACTGGCCGAGAACTTGTTCTTGCTGGGGACATTTGGCGCATAAATGCATGCGTGTGTGTGTCATTGTGCGCGCCAGTGTGTGTGTGTGTGTGTGTGTGTGTGTGTGTGTAGCTGGCTTGCCAAATATGTGAAACGTGTTATCAAGGCTGCATTCTCTGACATGCCGCAGCTCATCAGTCAAACACGGCACACCTCTCTTTGGGAAAGAAGCACCTGATGTACACACCCACTCAGCAGGCTGTAGTAACCTAAGCCCTAGAAAACACAGGCGCTTACTGTAATTAGAGAAGAAGCAAACCCTGAGTTTTAGTGGTGATGACGAGTCAAACCATCATGTTTCCTGTGTGTGTGTGTGTGTGTGTGTGTGTGTGTGTGTGTGTGTGTGTGTGTGTGTGTGTGTGTGTGTGTGTGTGTGTGTGCAACTGCAACTGCAACTGCGCTTCCAACAGAATTGGTGCAAGAGCTCGTCTCTCTCTCGTGTGCACAGGCCTTGAGCGCTCCCTGTGAATCCCTCATTGTGTGTCTGTGTTCGGTGCTGCAGGAGAGCTGGAGCTGACGTCCCCTGCACCCTGCTGAATGCCTTTCATGGCGCTGCATTAACATCACTATGGCTCTGACAGAATTACTGCCGCGCCGACTTTAGCTCACTCTGCCCTTTCTGGCTGTTCCTCTGCTCCTTTTCTTTGCTTCTCTCTCTCTCTCTCTCTCTTTTGTTTTTTTTAAACAAGTTAAATGTTTCTCTTCGCACGCTGTCTTCATATTTTTTTTTTTGGGGGGGATTTGCTACACATATTTGAAGTCTCTTTTCTGTCAGGTGACCTGATTGTGACAGTCGTGCACCGTTGTGTCTTTCAGCGCTCCTCTGCGTCGTTTCTTTGGTGTGTGCCATCCATCTCACCATGGACAGCCCGCTGAGCGGGGCCAGTAAAAGGCCCCCCCCCCCCCCCCCCCGCCCGTGCCCTTCACTCAGACCTCACCACGTCATAGATGCCCCTCGTCCGTCTTTGCCCCCTGTATGAGTAACTGTTGAGGGAACAATAAAGCTTGAATTCCTCTTGGTCTGAACAAAGAGCCATGCATCCGCTGCTGCCCCTCTGTGTCTTTTGGCTGCTGCCCCTGGCTCGGACCCTGGAAGAAGACTCTCCACTGGACTGTGTCCCCCGTAGATCTGTGCCCTACCATAGTGAGTGTTGCGTTCTGTCTTTGTGTAGTAACCTCGGCTTCCGATGTGCCAACTTGTGTTGGCTCAGTAAGTTTTGGCATTGGGAAACAGGGTTTCATCCCCGGTAGGTTGCTGAGTTAATCATTGATCTTCTACCTTTTTTTTTTTTTAGGGGACAATGGCCACCTGTTTCATGAGGAGGGCGTGTTCAACTACTCCACCATGCTGCTGAGAGAAGACCTGGACCTGCTGCTGCTGGGCGCCAGGGAGGCCGTGTATGCCCTTGACCTCAAGGACATCTCCAAGAAACTCGGTTCAGTAAGAGCACCGACGTTAACGATGCAATGCTCCTACAGTTATCGCGGTGAATTTCCTTGCCCCGGGGCTAAGAAATCTCTCAAGGGCGAACGTCAGCGTTGTGCCGGGCGGCCTGCGAGCGTTGACAGACAAACATTTGACTGTCAACCGTCAAATAAAGGCGAAAAAACACTTTTAACTTGAAAAAACAGAAACATTTCAGAACTAAATTATTACTTTTTTTTCACTCTTCTAGGTTCAATGGGAAGTGACCCAACAGCAAGAAGATGAGTGTAAGAACAAAGGAAAAGATCCTGAGGTGGCCCCCCCTTTTTTTTTTTTTGGACTTTTGCTCTTGAAAATGTGTCGCCATATTGAGCAGATGTAGTCATTGCTTTTTAAAATGCCTTTACAGACTCACTGCAAGAACTATATCAGGATCCTGCACCAGACGGAGGACGATAGGATGTACGTGTGTGGAACCAACGCTTACGATCCCGAGTGTGATTACATGGTGAGACAAATTCAGAGCCACGGCGCTCCTCTAGCTCACTTCATATCCCGCACTGTATAACTCGTTGCTGTGTAGTTTGTTAAGATCATCGTGTATTTAAAGTAGCTGTGAGATGTACAGACTTTGGGAGTTGCAGTGCCTTCTGCTTGTCTGTGCAGTCCTACACAAATGGAAAGCTGACCCTTGAGAAGAAAGGAGAGGACGGCAAAGGGAAGTGTCCTTTTGATCCGTTCCAGAGATATGCCTCCATCATGGTTGGTGAGTAGCAATCGTACGACGGAGGAGACGTCGAAGGAAGAAAAAAAAAACGGCTAACGGTTTGAATCCGCTGTGTCCAATCTGTCACGTCTTTCCAGAAAACAACCTGTACTCGGCCACTTCAATGAACTTCCTCGGCTCTGAACCCATCCTGATACGCAGCTCGCCCAACTCCATACGCACCGAGTTCAAGAGCTCCTGGCTTAATGGTAAGATCGATAGATACGTTCTTTTAGAAGACGTCACAGCAAGGGCTTCACTTTCTCTTTGAACGTGATTCGCTAAGTAGCTCATGATGCTCTCTCTCTCTCTCTCTCTCTCTCTCTCCTCTCTCTCTCTCTCTCTCTCTCTCTCTCTCTCTCTCTCTCTCTCTGCCAGAGCCCAACTTTGTCTCCATGACTCAGATGCCAGAGAGTTATCTGAGTGAGGATGGAGACGACGACAAGGTGTACCTGTTCTTCAGTGAGACGGCCGTGGAGTGCGACTGCTACAACAAGCTGGTGGTTTCCCGCGTGGCTCGCGTCTGCAAGGTGAAAAGCGGCTCATCCTGCGCGGACCTATTTTGTCGCAGCTCTGTCTCCCCAAAAAAAACCCGACAATAACGTATAGACAATAGTATAAACGGCACTTCCTCTGTTGCGCTCATTCCGCCCTTTCCGATGCTCGGTTGTGCGTCCCGTTCGTCTTTCGTGTTTTTTTTCCACTTTGGCATGTGGTGTCTGTGCTCACAGGGAGACCTCGGGGGTCAGAGGACCTTGCAGAAGAAGTGGACGTCCTTCCTGAAGGCCAGGATGGACTGTCCGGTGCTGGAGTCTCAGCTGCCGTACATCATCCAGGACACTTACTACTTGTGTAACCCACGGCAGCACTGGAAGGACTGCTTGTTCTACGCCGTCTTCACGCCACAGTCGTACGTTTTTTTTTTTAATTGGGTCTTGTTCTCTTGATGGTCTTTGGCGCACCACTTGGCTCACACGTCTTCTGTGTTGTTTCAGGGGCACGTCGGACCTGTCTGCAGTGTGTGCGTACCGCGTGTCTGACATCAGCAGAGTGTTTGCGGAGGGGAAGTACAAGACCCCAGTCCCCGTAGAAACCTCTTTTGTTAAGTGGGTGATGTACAGTGGAGATGTGCCTGTCCCTCGGCCCGGATCTGTGAGTCTGCCCACTATTCTGTGTGTGTGTGTGTGTGTGTGTGTGTGTGTGTGTGTGTGTGTGTGTGTGTGTGTGTGTGTGTGTGTGTGTGTGTGTGTGTGTGTGTGTGTGTGTGCGTTGAAAACAAAGGCACAACTCAAAAGGCAACTGTGGGTTTTTAGGGGGGGGGGGGGGGGTTCACGAGTGTCTCTGTAGGAAAACTGATTCCTTTTGTTCTCCGACTCTGTCCTGTCTTTTCTCTTCCCCCCCCCCCCCCCCCCCCCCCCCCCCCCCCCCAGTGTATAGACAATGCGGCTCGTAAAGCGGGCATAAATCAGACCCTGGACCTCCCAGACCGGACCCTTCAATTTGTCAAAGATAAGCCCCTCATGGACCAAGCTGTCCAGCCAATAGGAGACAAGCCTCTTCTGGTGCGAAAGGGAGCCACATTCACCCGCATCATAGTCAACCAAGTGCGGGCGGCGGACGGAAAGAAGTACTCCGTGATGTTCATCGGCACAGGTTCGTGTATCGGCGCAGCACACTCTGCCACTTCCTGTGTATATTTCACTTTGATGTTTTTCTTAACTCGACATCAGTGGTAAGCGTCAGACCATATTTGTCGATTTGTCTGTTTGTCTACGTAAAGAGGAAGGCACAATGCTGAAAGCAGTGAACTACGACGGAGAGATGTTCATCATAGAGGAAGTGCAGCTCTTCCAGCCCCCAGAGCCAATCAAGATTTTGAAGTTTTCCAACGTCACGGTACTTTTAAAAACCCCTGTCGTAGCCTAAAGAACGGCGTATAACTTTAAAATCACTATTCGAGTGTGCGTTCATCGCGTATATTACGGTAAAGCGCCGACGTCGACGTCTTTGCTCCGTGTGTGATGAAACCTTGGTGTCCAGGGTCAGCTCTACGCCGGCTCAGACTACGGAGCGGCACAGATACCGCTGGCCACCTGCGGGAGGTCCTCATCCTGCATGGACTGTGTTCTAGCCAGAGACCCGTACTGCGGCTGGGACAAGGTTGTTCGGCAATGTGTTTTCCTGTCCGATTCGCCGAGGTAGGCCACCGTCCCGAGAGCAAGCGCTGGTATCGGTTCTATCCGAAGTAAAGTTCAATCATTGTATCTTTTGCTTTTAGAGGACTAATCCAAAGTGTGACAGAGGGCGACGCCTCTCTCTGCCCAGATGCAGTGAGTTAGCTCACACTGTCGCCTGCAGAAGCAAAAGCACTTTTTTGTCTGAAATAAAAACTCATTTTCCACTCCTTAAACATGAAAGAACCATAACTGCTGAATGTGTTTTTTATGTGAAGAACCTCCGTTTTTGTTTTCAGACCCGGTGAAGCCCATGAATCGGTCCATCTGGCCTCAGGGAAACCTGAAGCTCCTATGCCCATCGCCTTCCAACCTGGCAAAAACCAGTTGGGAGCGGGGACGGCAGCCCTCTGACGGAGTCTACTCGCCTCCAGCTCCTACAAGACGGCTCCGTGATGATCCTCAACGCCACCGACTCCGACAGCGGTCGGTACCGCTGCCTGTCCGTCGAGCGCCCCAAAGCGGACGCGTACACGGCTACTGTGGCCGAGTACCTGGTCAGCGTGGCTCCAGCGGGATCTGGCAATAGGAATGGGATTCTTCCCCAGGCCCGGATGGACGGCCCCTCTGTGGCTGGCCTGCAGGCCTTAGTTGGGCTCCTTGTAGTCGCTCTTCTCGCCCTTTTGGCTTGGAACTTTTACAAAGGCCACCTTCCGCTGCCCTGGAACTGCGCAAAGAAGAATGCCGAGGAATCCCAGGAGACCCACGAGCAGCGTGGTCCGGACGCCTACCAGGGTGCGGCGAGGTGCGCACCGGCAGAGGACAAGGCCCTGGTGCCGGGAGCGAACAACGGCAGCAGCGCCAACCACACGGAGGCGGCCGACGGCCCAAAAGCCTCTCTGCCGTCTCTCCAGTACATCGACGACGAGTCGATGATTTGAAGACGACGGAGAGCGGCGCTGTATTCGGTTTCCCATTCAGATGACCGATAATGACCCAAACCATTTGTTTCTGGGCAGAACTATTGGATTCATCAGTTCAGCTGCAACGTCTGAAATCTCGATGAGAGCATAAAACATTGAGTGGTTGAACCTTTAAGCCACAAAGATTCTATAATAGGATTTGTGTTTCATTATGAGACGTTTGGATTTCTGCTTTACTTTTTGTGTTTTACAATTCTGCGTACATTTAAGTTTTAGCTTCCTACTAATTGTTGAATCCCTTTTATTGACTTGAAATGTCTTCAATCTAAATATGTATCTTAGATTGGTTTGATTTTCACAGGGAGATGTAAAATAGCTGAAATTGAGCCATTTCATTTCTAACCACTAGCTGCCAGGATTCCCTTTTTTATTGCATTAAACCTTTTCTACCGGGTCCTGGAGTTGTGTCACTGCATCTAAATATTGCCAACAAGGTTTACTAGTTCTAAAACAAGACTGGACTTGCCGAGAATGTGAAGAACCGATGTAGAAGATACCTGCAGCTATGAAGCATCTTTGTACTTTAGTGGACGTGATCCAGTCCGACCAAGTTCCAGACGTTCAATGTTTTAACTGTAACTCTCAAGTGAAATGTTTTGACAGAAAACCATCAACCAGTGGAAACTTGCAAAGAGTAAAAAGGGAAGAAAAAAAATCTTTAATGTGTAATATTTTCTGACTACATTACAAATGACTTTTCAGACAACAGTACAGAAGAATTTGGATCTTTAACAAACTGCTTTTTGGTGTTTAAAGCAGCTAAAAACAATAAAACAAAAGTACATAGACTGTACAGCCCACATAACACAGCAAGTATGGTTAACACCCTGCAGCTGGGGGTTCTGGTCCATCCCGGTCCATCCTGGTCCGTGGCCTCTTATCTCCTGTAGCGGTACCGCTTGAAGTGGAACCACAGCTGGAAGATGCCGTTGGAGAACTGACAGCGGAAGCCATGCCGGTGAGAGTACTCCCACTCCCTGTTCACGATCTTAAAGGCGATGTCCTCGTACGGAGGGCCGGCGTGGAACCGCAAGATCCCGAAGTCCTTGTTGTCGGGACTGGGCTCGAGGAAGTACTGCGGCGTGGAGCGCTTGTCGATCAGGTCCGGGTAGAAGATGTTGAACTTGTAACCCTGGACGATCTTGGGCGGGGGGTTGTCGAAGTCGTAATGCGTCTGGTTGTATTTGTTCCACTCGAAGCCGGTGTGGACCCTGTTGAAGAAGCGGGGCTTCCTGGGACGGTATTTGTCCGCCCAGAGGTACATCTTCCCAGTGACGGGGAACTCCACGCTGAACTGGGCCTCGTCGTTGCCCATGCCCTGTTTAGCGCGACGTACGAAGACGTCCTCGGCGCTCTCGCTGGCATCACCTGATGGAGAGGTCAAAGAAGCAACGGTGGGTGAGTCGGGGGAGAAAAAGCTCTTAATGCGTTCTTTTGTGTGGCCGTTACATGATCTCGTACCTGTGACTTGCAGCTGTTGGCGCGCTAACTCCAGCCTGTGCGCGTCCTCCTCCGGCGTGGTCGTGTGCGAGTCCAGCGGGAGCTCGGAGGACGTGAGCAGCGCTGGGCTGTAGCGACCGGAGTCGTACTCCGCCTGACTCTGCTGGATCAAGTCCTCCTCCGTCAGCACGGCCTCCACCACCTCGCCCTCCTTCTCCTCGCTCTTCTTGTCACCCTTGTCTCCTCCGTCCTCATCTGGGTTTCCTGCTGAGGACGTTGATGGACCCGCTTCTTCTTCGGTTTCTCTGTTCTTGTTTCTTTGACCGGGCTCCTCGGTTGTGGTCCCCCTTTATTTAAAACACAGAGGTGAGGATTGACACGCATGTCAAGTGAGAGTTGGACCTCAGGTCTCAGTCACCTGACTGAGCCTTCGTGTCGCCACGGTTTCAGGATGTGTATTGTGTTGCTTCAGGGTAACTTACTCATCTTCACTCCTCGTCTCCTCTTTGATGATGGGGAACAGAGGTTCACTTTCCACCCCTTGTTCCTGTTTCAGCTTGAACAGCTTCTGACGCAACACATCTTGATGTCTCTCTCTCAACCTGGGACACAAAATGCAAGTAGTTTTACGAACACTTCTCCACCGTCTATAAGCCAAATGTGGAACTTCTAACGCAAGAGATTAAAACATAAACACAGTTAGGGTCCCCCCCCCCCCACATTAGTACCTTGCCCTGGACATGTAGACTCTGACTTGCTGCAGCAGACTCTCCCAGTAACCGACATCGAGATTGGATCCTCCAGCCCGGATCTTTGTCTCAATGTTGAGGTGCAGCGCCTGCAGCTGGCTGTACGTCTTTCCTTTGAACACCGTCTGGACGTCGATGCTCACGGCCGTGTTGATGCCCTCGCGACGATCACCTGAGAAATCAAAAGATTCCGTAGAAGATAAAGGGGGGGGGGGGGAGATGTGGTTTGAATATGTTGCGCGTAAAAGTTCACAGAGACGGCTAACAAGTTTGAATTATCAGTCAGAGGAGCGCTGCTGCAGAACTTCACATGTAAAAACAAAAAAGCAGGCTAAATGACGTACCTGGTCCTTTCCCAGAAGCCTCCAGTTTTCTCAGTTTGCTGATCTCGTCCTCGGTGATGGTCGTCATGTCCCTCCAGAAGTCCACGTTCTTCCCTTGCTCCAACTCCATGTACACCTGGAAGCACGACGACACTCCGTTAACCACAAACAGACGGAGCTCTCGTGAAGAGGAACGGGTTGTGAAGCACACGTTTAGTCCACACTTTGGACTGAGTGATCATTCAAGATCAATGACGTGTGTCTGCATTTCACTGCATTCTAACTGTCATCTTAAATACTTTTTTAAATGTTGCAATCTGGTGCCCCTCAGTGGCAGTTAGTAGAAAAAGACACCGGCGGACAGATCTAACTCTGGGACAGAAAGACGAATCTGTTGAAAGCGCCACAGACTGTCATATCTCGTACCACCAGAAGAATTCCAAAGGATGCTGTAGTCACATGCTGGATATAACTTGCACAATTCATGTTAAAGTGATTACGGCAGGTTGTCCAAATCGCTGAGAAAAACGATGCAATCATGATCACAATCTGGAGTTTGGTTATTTTGAACGTGATGTGCGTTAACTGGACATTTCACGAGAGTAAAGAGAGGCTGGAATCTTCACGGTGCCCTTTCTTCTTGTTGCTACATTCACTACAGCGTCCCCTATCAAAGCGACCCGTGTGATTAGAGATATTTTAAGACGGTCTTTTACACACACACACACACACACACACACACACACACACACACACACACACACACACACACACACACACACACACACACACACGTACCTTAATGTCCTCCAGCAGGTCGTCCATGTCGGTGACCGTTAGCCCGTTGAGAAAGGTGTACGGCTCGTGCATCTCCACGGCGAGATCGTCGTCTTCTGCGCTGATGTACTTCGCCAACAGGTCGATAGGCTTGGCGCGACCATCGCGGATTCGGATCTTAGACCTGGACACACACACACACACTCTGAGTCAGCGTGTACACTGTATTTATTAAGAAACACTCAGGGGAGCCTGGAACGTAACTTGTGCAAGAAAACAGAACAGTAGCAGGAATCCTCCCACATGAGGAGAGGATACACAGCAATCGCGGATGCACTCGTACCTCAGTTTGGCTTGATGCAGGTGGAAGTTGTCCTCCTGTTCAGCCCAGGTCTTGAAATGCTCCGCCTCCTTTTCTCTCTGAAGCATCTCCAGCTCCGTCTCCCTCATGGCCTTCTCTCGCTCCCTCTCCAGACGCAGCTGTTTGACCTGCATACGGGATGATAGCGTGGTTAACGAACGGGCCGTTACTCATAACTAACGTTATACTGCCACAAAATTACAGCTCGCACCTTCTGCAGCTCTCGGCGGTTCTCCTCTTGGATGCATTTGTTCCTGTCTTTGAGCTCTTTTTCTCCCAGATGGCCGATGCCTTTCTTATCCAACGCCTGGAGGAAAAAAAAATAAAAAATACACACAAAACGAGATTCTCAGAGCTAGGACGGGAAACTCTCCAAAAAAAAAAACATACAAATTTTACTAATACAATTTACAATAACTCATCATGCTGTTGGAAAGTATTCCCCAACTCACCTTCTGCCATTTGAATGTGCCCAGTAAGTTGTTGTCGCCAAAGGGATTGTCTGCGTTGGTGTATCCCATGTACTCTTCGCTCCAGCCCATCTTCTCTCTCCTCTTCTTCTCCTTTGTTTCCTTCTTTGTCAGCCTCCTGGCCCTCTTCTCCTCCGGCGTCTCCAGCGCTTTCATCATCTCCCTCTGATTTTTCTTGTCCTCCTTTTCTTTGACCACCCGGCCCCCGCGATCGGACCCCGAGCTGTCGGACGACTCGGGAGAACTGGAGCGCTGCCTCCCTCTGTCTCTGTCCGTCTGCTCCCTGCTTCTCTCGCTCCTCCCTTGCTCCCTGTCTTCACTCCTCTTCCTGCGCTCTTGGCCTTTGTCTCCGTCTCCTTTTCTTTCCTTGTCTCTGTTGTTGCTCTCCCACCTCTCACTATCCCTGTCCGGCTCCCTCCTCGGTCTATCTCTGGTTGGACTCGCTCTATCAGGACTCCTCCGCCTTCTCCTTTCTGTGTCGCTGCTTCCGTCGCGGGAGTCAGAGCTGGACTGGGACCTTTCCCTCCTCCTCTCTCGAGACGCTCCTCTCCGGTTCTCCATTTCCTTTCTCGGCCCCCTCACTTTGGGATCACCTGAATCGGAACTGAGGCAGAAAAGAAAAAGGTGATTTAATACATTTCCACTTCTGGATGGAGACTAAATGAACACATGTGTTCTTTACTCTTGAACGGCCGAGTCGGTACAAGCTGTGGGGTGTTCAGTCTGTGGCAGAATCATTTGGAGTCGATAGGTTAACCCTAAACCCTCTAAAACCCGGATCCACATGCAACAGAAACTGATTGACAATTAGACAAGGTTATTATCTACAAGAATGTATTTTTGTTTACATACATATGCATGTGTTCTACTGGATCATTGCCTACAATGGAAGTTGCATAAACAAAAATGGTTGCTGGTTACTTTTTCTAGTGTATTCAAATCCCTTAGCTCGTGACATCATGTCAACCAGCATCACCATTACAACGGGGTCGACTCGCGCCGCAAAACAGTGGTGAACACCCAAAACCAAAACTAACTAGCAGCAGACAAGCAAAGACAAAGTCACCTCGACGAACGAGCCCTGGACTTGCTGCTGGGTCGTTGTGGTCCTCGCCTCCTGTCGCCCTCCGAGTCGCTCCTGGAACCCGGACGGTCCCTGTGTTGAGGCCGACGTCGGTCAGGGGAGCCATCGCTGGAGTTCCTGCTGCCCGAGCGTCCCCGTCCACGGGCGGTTCTCTTGGAATCCAAAGACCGACTGCGGCGTCTCCTTTCCTCCGGAGACCGAGACCTGCTGACTCTGGATCGGGTTCGACGATCCCGGCTCCGACTTCTGGACTTAGAGCGGGACCGACGTCGTGATTTCGAACCCATCACGAACTTTCCGTCAATGCGGGGGTCCTTCGTGCACCCTGTCGCGTAAATAAGAGGTAACAAAGAACGTTCGCTGTTTTAACACAAGTGTAAAGTTTGCCTGTGTGTTTGTAAAACATGTAATAAAGTGAATCGTCGTCCACTTGATACCCGAATAAAAACTACGTGCTAAATTGTCTGCTTTCAGAACATATTGTCCCGACAGGCAGCAGGAAGCCACTTTAAAGGGGCCTTCTACCAAAAAAAAAATGGCGCATATTTCAGACGTCACGAGTAAAAGCTTGAGAAAACAAATTACAATAAATACAATTCGATTAATTTCAGTACGTATAGTGCGCGGGGCATATATAACCAATTTAACATCACTGAAATATGTTGTTTTGGTAAAATAACGTGAGAGTGAAATTTAGGTCAAAGCTGCTTTTCAGAAACACAAACAACATTCGTATTTCGTGACGTCAGGCAAATGTAGTCGTCTCCGTTCACTCTTAAAATAATATATATTAAATATAGTGACGTATCAACCAATTCCCCTCGGTTAAATCTATCGTCATATAAACAGCTATTGTTATACAGCATTGTGTGGCTTTTTTGTCTTGCTTGTTCGGTTAAAAGTCGTGTTTGCGGATGAAGCGCGGACTACAAATCCCAGACGACACAAGGCGCCATTGCCCGTGTTTGAAGGGAAGAGGAGACTCCTTTCAGCAACACTCTTCTTTGCCCATTCTCCTGTTCGGGCGTTTTTTAAACTACACTTTCTGACTTGTTGTCAGAGTTTGTGTTCGCTAGCATTTCGGCTCAGTGGTTGTGTTTTCGTCTCTAGTCTAGACTCTCGTGCGGAGTTTTAAACTCTTTGACGCCGAGGTAAACTCGTCTTCAGCTGCTCCGTGAGGCACAGCTTGTTAGCTAGTTTACGTTAGCCAGCAGCTACCAGTAGATTTACGGCTTAGATCAACTAAAGCTGGAGGCGCTGGTCAGCCACAATGGTTCGGTCAGCTCACCAATTTCTACGTATTGATCGCGCTTGTAAATAATTCACCTGATTTTATTTGGGGGAAAAAAAATCAACGCAACCTTTGTTTGACTTATGCGCAGCCCGTCTGGTTTGGCCTGTTTCATTGTCTCCGAACGTCGAAAAAAAAAACCAGGCAAGTGTTTTTTGTGTTGTTGTGAGTTGTTGTTTTCAGTGTCAGTAGGTTGTTTTTGAGGGCTCGTGAGGGTAACTCAGCCTGCGAACGTGTCAACAAACCGGTCAGCTGTTGACTCGAGACACAATCTTGAAAAAGCTACCCTGCGCTCAGTATGGCGCAACACAACCACACTCATGTCGCCAGTTCACAGAAAGCACTCATGTTGGAAATGAAGAGCCTCCAGGAGGAGCCCGTCGAGGGATTCAAGATCACGCTGGTGGACGAGGCTGACATGTATAACTGGGAAGTGGCCATTTTCGGGCCCCCAAACACTCATTACGAAGGGGGCTATTTTAAGGTAAGAATACGACTTTATTGTCCACTAAGGGGGCACAGCTGGCACTTCATTAAAACACACACACACACACACCGCACATTAATTACAGTATTTACAGTATGAATTCTTCAAATATCACTTTGTGAACAATTTGCATGACAATTCAAATCAGTAAAATGTGTGTATATTGCAGTAATGTGTTCAACCACCATGTTGTGTGTCCCAGGCCCGGATCAAGTTCCCTATAGACTACCCTTACTCCCCACCTGCCTTCCGGTTCCTCACCAAGATGTGGCACCCCAACATCTATGAGGTAACGCACCGAACCCCTGGTTCTATTTCATTTAATTCAACGTCTTTTTTTCCGCGTGTGACGCGATGAATTGCATAATATAAAGAAGTTGCTTTTTTTCTTCTTTTTTTTTTCTTTTTTTTTTTTTTTTTTAGAATGGAGACGTGTGCATCTCTATTTTGCACCCTCCGGTGGACGACCCGCAGAGCGGAGAGCTGCCCTCAGAGAGGTGGAATCCCACCCAGAATGTCCGGTTAGCACTCTCAATGTCTCTCCTCCTATGGCTCTCCTTCTCTGTCTGTGAGCCACCTCAACCTCGTCACGTGACATTTGTCTTTAGTACCACACGTGTAACGTGACCTGTGTTTTTGGGCCAGTGCTGTCATTAGATATCTCCCTTTGGGATGTTGCTTAGTTGCGCAATATTTATAAATAAACGTACAAAATAGGTGGGAATGAAATGTATAATTTATAGTGTCACATATGTGGTGATAATAACTTTCCTCAAGGGAACAGTGACTAACTAATAATAATAACAACTAAGACCTCAATATTAAATGTATAGTTATATTAAAAAGATCTAACAAACTGGCCATTTTAAGCTTCTTATATATTGTATTATATAGTTTATAATTGTTGATGAATACTGTACTTTAATAAACTCTTAAAAATGTCCCTATAGCTGCGTACGCTTACATTAAAGTGTGTTATAAGCAATTCTTTAAATGTTTGTATACTGATCATCAGAAATAAGGGAATTTCATGTTAGCTGTTATTTAGTAGTTGATGGATAAACAAATATTAAATTCACGTGTTTATATCCTGTTGAAAAACTGCAATATTTTCCATTTTATATCATAATTTATGTGTGTATATATTAATATTTTTTCACCTTTTTGTGTTCCCTTCCAGGACGATTTTGCTGAGTGTGATCTCGCTGCTGAACGAACCCAACACCTTCTCCCCCGCCAACGTGGACGCCTCTGTCATGTACCGCAAGTGGAGGGACAGCAAGGGCAAAGACCGGGAGTACGTAGAGATCATCAGGTAAACCGGCGCACCTACAGTAGCGGGCCACGTTTATATAAAAAAAAAAAAAAAAAAAAAAAAAGCCTCTTTTGTCGAGTGCCGGTCGTCACATTGTCTTCTTCGCCGTCCCCCATCAGAAAACAGGTGTTGGCCACCAAGGCGGAAGCTGAGCGCGACGGCGTGAAGGTGCCCACCACACTGGCCGAGTACTGCGTCCGCACGCGGGCCCCGGCCCCCGACGAGGGCTCCGACCTCTTCTACGACTATTACTACGACGACGACGACGTGGACGGCGAGGACGGCGACTGCTGCTACGACGAAGACGACTCGGGCAACGAGGAGTCGTGACATGCTTTTTAGCGGCACCCCCAACCCGTGGCTGACACGTGCTGCGCGTTTTTTTCTTTTCCCGTCTGGGTTGCCCGGAAGTTCTTGGTCGACACCCGAGAAAAGATTTGAAGCTTCCCACTTCTAAACCAATGAAAAGAGCTGTTTTTTCCTCTCCCGGGTCGCTGAATTATTTTCAGAGGCAGAAATCGATGCACCGTTGTTGAGGGGTCAGAACTAGTCAGATTTGCACCAGCACAAAAGTCACCAGTTTCCTCCGTTATCATTTTCATTATCACCCTAAAACCGTACTGTCAGAGAATATTGCGTCATCCTATTGAGTTGTCCCGTCTCCTGTACAGCACACAGTGTTGTGGGGTTAACACCACTTTTAACAATCGCAACATTTGCACTGGTGCAAAAACTTCCAATCTTTGCTCCGCATCTCTCCCTCTCTCTCGCATATCTTTTATTTCCCTTATTGTAACCGGGTGTTGCTCACCAGTAGTTGGTCTCGGCGACTGACAGAAGATTGAGGAACAACCCGCTGCAAACCCATTGAATCAGACATTTACAAGTCTCACAATCGGCCCGGGCTTCGATATGACGGGACGTCACGGGACGATGTTTTCAGAGTTCTCGTGCATGCCGGAACACGATCGGAAGCTCCCCCCCCCTCCCCCCTTTTTACCGATCGGACCGTTGAACCTACATCGGGATCCGTTTTCAGCTCGCTGAGAAGAAAGACTAGTGTTGACTGGGATGCCAGAGAACTTTGTGTCTGGAGGACCGGCTGAGTCGGTGGGGGTCAAATCCTCACGTGAACAAGAAACTGATCTTTTTTTGCTGTGTTCTTCTTCTGGTTACTGTTGGATGTGTTTGTGTCATTTTTGAGTGTGGGGTTATGTTAATTGAAGTAGCTCAGATTTAATAGTTAATGTAGGGAAGTTATTCGGGGGGGGGGGGGCAGAACTAATTACTGATCAGAAATGTATTTTCTGCGTTGCTCTCTGAGAGGCCTGACGGAGCCAAAGACACGCAGCAGTGGAACAGGAAGCCCAAATGGACCGTTGTGTTCTTGTCTTTGGTTGCTCTCTTTGCAGGCTTCGTTTTTTTTTAGTCTCTTTTCTTTGGGTTTTGACATTATGCCTGCAATCTTTTGCTTGGAATGATTTATGTGATGAGATTTGGTTTGATTGGCAAACAAAAAAAACAAAAAAAAATGCTTCTATAGGAAAAATGTCTGTCAAAAAGTGTTGTTGCAGTATCGGTCAGAAGTATCAAACGTTTTTCAGCCCCTGAAGTGAAAGAGGACGAGGCCGCCGTGTTCTGTTTTCATTCATGTTCTCTGTGTCAGCACAGAGCAGACAGGTTTTCATATCATTTTTAGAGTGCATGGGTCTTATTTTTTTTGTGTGTATTTTTTTGCATAAGCAATATTGATTGTTGAATTAACTCAAATTAGGACTTCATACTGAATTTCTCAGGATAATGCATAATGACAAAACAATTAATACAAGCAACTATTTTACTCTTTTAGGTGGTCTTCAGAGTTGCTTTACAGCTTCAACGGGAACCATAACTGATATGCACATGTAGCTGTATGTATGATTGCCGTATTGTTTTATTCACCTGTGTTTTTATTTTTTATTTTCGGCTATTTAAACTGAAAAATAAAGATTTATTGGGGAAAAAAAAGGAACAGTCTTGCAGTGCTTGGATTTGTTGCACTTTCAACATTGGCCGTCTTAAAGGTAGTTTTCTAAATATATGCACCTTTTGATTTTATTAACACTATTTTGTAATGGTTCATATACATTAACTGTTCCTTGTCTTTAAGGCTAGACAGATTTAAAAGGTGAATCTGCACATTTCAGCATTATTCTGTAACTATGTTGCATATGTATGTATGATAACAGGCCCGTTTGTCTATAAACATGACTATCTGGCATGTTAGTGGTTATTTTATAATGTAGTAAATCCATTAGTAACTCAGAAGAAAACTATTCTATCAGGATTGTGAAGACACGGTGCTGCATTCATGTCACACGGGAAAATTGGTCATTATCTTCATAGTTTAAAGCTGCAGCCTTTTGAGTGACGCCCTGAAGATGTCATGCCCAACTTTGTTGTACATTTTGGTTTATATGTCTGATATAGATGTTCACCACGAGCTGTGAGGCTTCACAGATTCAAATAGAGTTCATAAAGAGAGCGCTAATGCTGCATTAGGAGTAGGCCAATGCGACTGGGCCTTCCCGATACGCACTTCATACACTTAGATACATTTAGTGTGTGTGTGTTGGCATACAATATGTCCAACTGTGCACGTGACACCCGGCGTGATAACGGTATTTATACGTGAAACGAAAAAACGTTCTTCGATAGTCGGTTTCCGGTTGGACGGGGAGAAAGTGGCAATTTTCCCAACTTTACCGAACGCCGCTCACGTTGTCGCTTAGATATGACGTCAGCCAAACAACACAATTAAAACAACCGCCTGTGAGATTATTCGCCTCTACGATACAGAAACGACTTCCTACACAACACTAATAAAAGACGCGATAGCAACAAACAGCCATGTCCGTGAACTACGCTGCTGGCCTCTCACCGTACGCAGACAAAGGAGTGTGCGGACTTCCGGAGGTAAAGTACATCTACTGTGAGCTAACGCTGTGTGGTTAGCTTCTTGTCACCTGCTAGCAGGTTAGCCGTGATGTCTCAAAGAGATGTTAGCCAGCAGCAGAAAGCCCCTTTTAAGCATTACCGTTATTGTTGTTAAGAATGGGTCCGTTCAGAGTTTTACGTTCATTTTACACCATTAGCTCACGTGCAATCAATGCGCTAACGTTAGCTGCTCCAGGTAGTAGCTGAACTAGCATTGCATATTGTTACCCTGTATTGAGTGTGTGTGTGTGTGTGTGTGTGTGTGTGTGTGTGTGTGTGTGTGTGTGTTAGATATTGTCTGCATAAAGCCACTGTCCCCAGTTTGGTGTTGTCCTTTTTATGTTTTACATGTAAGACAACTAGATTTAAAGAGAGACTCAATCTAGGGCTGAATCAGTCAGTATGAAGATGCAGACACAAAACGAATGAAAATGCTACCAATACATCAAAACTGTACACTGATGAATTTGAATATATTTGTATAACTTTCCACCCTAAACATAATGTGACACTCTCTGTTACAGCTTAACGTAACTGTGAATGCTTTTGGTCTTTTATTTTGGTTCTCGATATTCAGGCGTTTCAGAGCCAGCGTGATATTTTGATCGTGCCAGCTGTGTTTTTAAGCTGATGTCTGCTGCTCTGTGGCAGGTGTTCGACAGTCCCGAGGAGCTGAAGGCGAAGGTGGAGACCCTCGCCCAGTTGATAAAAGAATCTCAACACTTGGTTGTTCACTCTGGAGCCGGGATCAGCACCTCAACGGGCATCCCTGACTTCAGGTGAGGCACGAACTAAGTCACCACTGCCCCTCCCTATCCCGTCCTCTTCAACGCGATATCTAAGGGACGCCTCGAGTTCATTCCTCTAACTTTGGCCCAAACATCCACCTCGACTCAACGAGGAACTGATCAGATTTTGGTGGTCAAAGGTCACTGTGACCTCATAATACAAGTTTTTGGCCGTTAACTCTAGAATTTGAAAATGCTAATTATGAGAATTTAACACAAATATCAAGTAGGATAACGAGATGAAGTGACGTCATTTTGGACAGACATGGATGTAAACTGTAAATTGACTTGTTGGCGGAGGCGCACAACCACAAGGTGGCAATTCTACTTCATGTAAATTACATTGTGCTTATGTGCATTTAGCTTCCGTAGTTTGTTCACCTCTACGCAAAATATATGTAGGAATAGAAACATTCCTTTTAGGATGTTTTAATTGATTTAAAAAATTACGTTAATTTAGGCTGGAATCCTAATCGTACAGCTTATTATTAAGGTCCAAAAAAAAACTATATAAAGTGGTTCTAAAATCTCAAAGTTGCTGGTGAATCAACAATACAATCTGATGAGACTGTCAAAAGTGTCTCTGACAGAGAACTACAGTCCTACAGTGGAGAGAGATTCATTTAGCCTCCTGCTTTCTCCTGAAGTACCACAGTATGAGCAGATGAGGGCAGTACTTGTTTATTAGTTGTTAAATCCAGCTCTATGTAAAACAATATCGCACACATTCTTCTAACTCCTGGCTCAGTGTGTGTTCTCCTATGATGCTGTGCAGACCCATGTTTTTTATATATATATATATATATATATATATATATATATATATATATGGGGCAATGAATCATATTGGTGTTGAGAGATGATGCTGTGTTGAGGATTGGCTGGGTGCGTTCCCTCATCAGATGCATGAAGATAAGTTGTGTAACCTCCAGGTAACGGTTAGGGCTTCAAACAGCAGTACCGACAGGTCCGCTGTGTTCGTCCCCCACTGCATTACAGCCTGTCCTCTCCCTGAGGACAACCACCAGTCCTCTCTTCATCGCTGCATTCTCTTCCAGGGGTCCTAAAGGTGTGTGGACGTTGGAGGAAAAGGGCGAGTCGCCTCACTTTGACACCACCTTTGAAGACGCCCGACCCAGCTTGACTCACATGGCCCTCCTGGGGCTGCAGAGGGCCGGCTACCTCAAGTACCTCGTCAGCCAGAATGTGGACGGCCTGCACGTCCGATCAGGCTTCCCCAGGTAGCATTTATAGAATGTATCTATCAATCATTTAGCTATGCTAACTTTGTGCCGTTTGGTGCCGGTCAGGTTGCGTGTCGTCAGGTTTTTAAGAGCTTTTTTTTTATTTTTATTTTTAAACGCTTCTGCTGCTGGAAATGAGGTTGAGGAGAGCAGTGAGAGTGAACCAGAACACTGCCGGTACGGACCACAGAACCAAAACAAAGGGCTGGAAGACGCCAAAGAGCAGCATTGAGTTCACAGGAACTGCAGAGCCGGGGATGAATCACTCACCAATCTTTCCCATTACATGTAGTCAGTCGACCTGTTGTTAATATATTATGACTCATTAGTGCACCTTTTTAAAAGATGTATCATCCCATCAAACACTGTATGACTGCAGCAAATGTCCTTCATTTGAGAGGAATACATGTGAGAGGAAAAGGTTCTCCACATGCAAATATATGTTAGGTTTTAGATGGTGTTAGATTGCGTCGCTGTGCAGAATGGTTTTGAGTTGAAGCAGAGCGAGTGGAGAGGAAATGGAATGAATGAGTGAGAATCTAAATGCAGCCTTGTAAGTTGTGTGAGATAACCGTATTGTTACACGGATTGTTGTTAAATATGAAGCTGCTGCTGCTGCTTTGAGGATCTCGTTCAATGCAGCTCAAGCGAGTTTGAAATGATGCTCGAGCGCAGTGGGAAATATTCGGTCCGTCTCTGGACGACCCAAACGCGTTGGACTAACCGAAGGTCAAGAATCCAGTTCTTCATTCGGCGCGTAAACCCGTCCTTCACGGATCAGAAGAAGCCCATCAGAAGGTGTTGGGAGAAAAATTAACACGCGAGGCTCCGGTGAAGTCTGTGGCTCCGGTGTGAACTCTCTTCACACTTGCTATCGCAGATGTTCCTCGGTTAGCGGTCGCCGTGACCTTCTGGGAGGGGCGGTCGTATATCTCGCTGTACGTCGGAAGGGGAGAAGAACGAGTTCTAGACGCGTCATGTAGCTTTATGCAAATGAGTCTGTGTGTTATCCGCAGTATAAATATCAGAGGCTCAGAGACCTCTGAGCAGCCTTGATGCATTACCAGTATGTGTTTCAACTCTGACTCCTCCTCCTTGCAAGAATAAATACCCTGTGATCATGACTTTTACATCGGCCTCTGGTGAATTTCTCTTGTTTCCCCTGGAAGCCATTTTTTTTTTTTCCCTCTACCCTCCATCAATCATGTTGGAGATGAGGCCAGGAAGTGAAAATGGTTCTCTGAGGAAATCATTGAGGCAGCGGACAAACTGGTGAAGTGAACCGGTTGTCAAAAAAAAAATCAGCAATGGATGCCGAGTGGAATGCAGAAACGAATATATGAGGCCTCCAGAATATTAACCGGAGAGGGACTGCAGAAGAGTTGTGTTGAAGAGACGATTTAAAAAAACAATTAAATATGATCTTTTGAATCTTCTAGGGACGTGTTATCGGAGCTCCATGGAAACATGTTTGTGGAGGAGTGTGAGAAGTGTGGCAGGTATGCACACACACACACACACACACACACACACACACACACACACACACACACACACACACACACACACACACACACACACACACACACACACACACACACACACCCTTTGATCTGGGACAGAGGCGTGACATGTAGGAGTCTTGGTCTTCTAGGCAGTACGTCAGAGAGAAAGTGATCGGCGTGATGGGACTGAAGCCCACAGGACGTCACTGCGACGTGGTCCGATCCAGAGGACTCAGAGCCTGCAGGTAGCGCGTCCTCTCGCTGTGTTTTTGAAGTATCCAGTAATGAACCGTGATCCATTTATCGGTATCGCAGAGTATTCTTTTTACCCAAACAGAGGGAAGCTGATCAGCACCATACTGGACTGGGAGGATGCTCTTCCTGACGGAGACCTGAACAAAGCAGAGGATGCCAGCAGGTGAGACAAATGGACTTGTAGCTCCATCGTGTCCTTGTTCTACTATTGTCTGTTTTGGGTTTGATCCGGTATTTGTCTTGATAGCACATTCTCTTATCTGTCCTGCTTTCCTTTGATATTCCTGTTAAGACGAGATTTGGAGCTGTAACCGACGTGTTGTGTGTTGTGTAGCTGCTGTGTTTAGGCTCTCTCGTTCATTACGACACAGCGCAGTGAGCAGCAGTGGAGTGTGAGTTACTGGACCAGCTCGGGCCTCTCATGTATCACCATTACATTTGAGTCACAGCGCTAAGCACCCGTTTCTCTAACAAACAAAAAAAAAGCAATCTTTGAAATCATTTTACAACACTTACGGCTGTCCTCAAGGTGTTTCAAGGATCCTTTTTAAAGAAAGAAATGTTTCTCATACCGTCTGAATGTGTCTACGTTCACCCTTCAGAAATCCTCTGATTGGCTCGTGAGAAGAACACGGTGCACCTTTTGCAAAGATAGTCCTCTCGCTCGTCTGTCTTTCCTCACGACCAAAGCTTTCAGTGAATCCCTTAACTTAAGGACGTGTCTTCTACCGTCTCCCCCTCAGACGAGCCGACCTGGCGCTGACGCTCGGCACCTCCCTGCAGATCAAACCCAGCGGAGACCTTCCGCTTCTCACCAAGCGCAAAGGAGGGCAACTGGCCATCGTGAACCTGCAGCCCACGAAACACGTCAGTCTCATTAACCTGACACACACACACACACACACACACACACACACACACACACACACACACACACACACACGTGCATTGTGTTTTTACATTCTGCTCATGTGTCCTGTCAGGTTCACCGGTTGACCTTCGTACATGTTCTGTTTTTGTAGGACAAGCACGCGCACCTGCGTATCCACAGCTACGTGGACGATGTCATGAAACAGCTGATGGAGCTGCTGGGGTTGGACATCCCGAAGTGGGAGGGTCCGACCGTCTGCGAGAGCTCCAAAGCCTCCGCCGAGTCCACCGACGACGTCAAACCGCCACGTGAGGTCACGGCGAAGAAGAAGAAGGTGAAACGGGAGCTGGTTAAGGAGGAGAGGAAAGGAGACACGACGGCGCTATTGGACGATGGGAGCGTTGAGGAGGAGGAGGAGGAGGCGGTCACTGTGAAGAGGGAGAGAGCGGACTCCCCAGTCGAGTTAAAAGAAGAGAAATAGCCTCGGGTAACACAAACCTGCCCACAGATAGACTGTACAACAGCCGGGGCTCGGTTTGATCAGTTTGACTACAAAGACTCTTCTCGTCTTACACAAAGACTCTTCATTACTACAGTGGTTTTGTTTTTTTACAGCCACGATACACAGCGACACGATCCTGACTCCTCAGCCGAAGGCTCAGAAGTTGACCAAAAGTAAAATTTGTGTCCAGGATGACTCGTCATTACGTGGATGCCTCAAGAGTATATTTACGAATACGTGACCCGACTCTGGGCCTCATTTTGCTTTGAGAACCGGTCTTTAACAGACAAGACAGCTGGGTGAGATCTGGAGCACGCGGTTATAAATAACGCTTCTAATAAGGTGTGTACGTTTTTTATTTAGAACCGTGCGCTCCAGATCTCGTCCCCACAGATCTCGCCTTTTTTTTTTTTTTTTATAAAGACGCCTTTAGGTTCGATACTTCACGAGGCGAGCCATCCAGTGAGCGTCTCTCGGTCCGATTTTGAGTAGAAGTCTCGTACAGCTGTGAAGAATGTTAGGTCAAAGCTGTGCTTCTCTCGTCGTACGGATGAATTCCCTTCCTCTAGATACCAGATGTATAATTCCAACTGATGTTGTGCGTCGATGGAGCGCCTGCTGCTGCTGCTGCTGCACGGCTATAAATGGACCACAATCACACTGTACGTTTCTAGGAACATGGTTTTATCTCAGGGAACAAAGAGCTTTGTACTCCGAGGGGGAAAAAGTCACGTTACTGTGTTTTTTTTTTTTTTTTTATATATACATACATGACTTTTGGCAATAAACACAATAAGTTCCTGGTAGAACCTCGTGTGTGTGTGTGTGTGTGTGTATATGTATATATATATATATATATATATATATATATATATATGCGCGCTGTATGTTGGGTACTGTCAAACAGCAGTGGCCTAGTTACAAAAGTGAATGTTTCAAAGGAGTCTGCATGCGTTTGTTCACTTGAGATAATGGTACGAAACCTCGTTATCATCTCCCAGGGGTCCACATTTTTACACTTGGGTAGTTCTGAAATGTAATTATGCGTTGCTGCTTTGTGACTTCCTGCTAAAAGTCAATAGAAGGAGGACCAAATACCAACAAAACAAAAACACAAACACCATGGGCAACAGGTGTCTGTAGATGATCACTGCAGTGAACACGTTGCTGAATGTGCGTCATCCCCTTGAGACCCTGTCGTCTCTTCACACTTTGTAAACGAGATCCAACGTCACAGCTGCTACTCAAACACACAGAGTCCAACTGCTCAGTGACCGGCTCATTACACGGTCCTCATTACGGCTCTGACTGTGCTGATGAGCTGTTCTTACTCGGCCCTTTGAATGTTATCGGCCTCTTTTTTTTTTCCGCCTCTGCGGCGGGAGGCATCTTGTTTTACGGGTCCGTCGGTCTTCCGTCCGGTCCTCGAGAGACTTTCTTTAAGTTTAGCCCATATGTCCACTTCCGCTCAAGGATGAACTGATTAGATTGTGTTGGTCAAAGTTCACTGTGACCTCACAAAACTTGCTAATTAGGACATTAACTGTTAAACTGAGCCGTGTTGTTTGTTTTTAAAAGAAGCTGACTTTGAAGAATGAATCGCCTCATTATTGTATGTGATTGTGATGAAGTGCCTTGATCTGTGAGGAATTTTATCATTATTAAATTGAGACGGTTTCATGACCGGCTACCAGTTCCTAACAGTAACTTTAAGGGATTTAATATCGCAACACTTGCAAGAGACGTGTGTGTATATATATATATATAATATTATGATATTCTTAAATGGTCAGAATCTGTGCGTCAGAGGCGGAGATAAAACCTGGTCTCTAGTGTAGGTCCAGCTCTAAAAGTGCTGCAGCCTACATTTCCCATAATGCAACCAATGGCATCTTTTTCAGCAGACCCCCGTCTGGTAAATGACACGACATGTCTTTCAAACTCCCTCTCTTTATTACGTAGGATTCCTAAAGTGGGCACAGGCTCACCCCCCCCCCCCCCCCCCCCCCCCCAGGAGTCTCCTCAGGAGACACAAGTCTTTATTTACGTGATCAGAAACATTGGTTACGTGACATTAATCAATGTTTGGTATAAGAGTCGTGTAATTGTGTTATTTGGAGTCCGGTGCTTCACCCTCTTCAGACTTTCAGTTCTTGACTCAACATTCATCTTTTAATTTCATGCTAATTAGGCTCCACTGGCATGTGCTTTAATTTGACGAGGACAATGGGATTCATCATCATGAGAACACGGGTACGAAACAGTTCTGCGGTTTAAGAACATGAGCGTGAAGCAGACTTTTGTCTTTGGGTCTTTCTTTCTCAGCGAGCGGAGCAGAAGCGGTCAGACCCGCCCCGCTGCAGAGCGTCTACGACCGTCTTCCTGAGTGGGCTGAGTTTGTGCTCCGACGTGGCTCCGCATCATTTAGTCAATCGGGATCCAGAGTGTGAAGTCCTCCTCATTACAGGAACGTGTGGAATAACATGAACATGGCTGTTTACGGTCTAATACAGACGCTCCCCATTCAGCGTATATGTCAGCTCAAGCACAATTACAATTGGCAGCTGTCAGTTAATGAACCTTTTTGAACTCTATTTTTTAATGAGAAAAATTATATTACGGACGTTTTTTTTCTCCCTCTTGAAAGAGGAGCGTGACCTCGTCTATGCTCTTTGAATACATTTTAATTGTCACGTGTGTCAGAAGCTCTGCGGCACCGCTAACGGCTGCATTCAGATTCATCAGCCCCGGTATTATTGATGGTAGATTGATCCCCTGAGAGAAGCATGTTGTTGTTCCTCCTGCGTGTGCTGCGACACAATCGTAATATCAATTATCTGGTCTCAGAAATAGATCTAACGCAACAAAGTGGCAAATGCAGCCTAAGGAGAAAGAAGGGTTGACATTTAATTATGGGTTTTAAGTTGACATGCGTGTGGTGACAATGCAACGCTTTGTTATCACAGCTGAAGTGCCCTTTTAGGCCTTTTATTCCCGTCCCTCCGGTGGAGCTGCTATAAACTTCTTGAGCTTGTGATTGCTTTAAAAAAACCATCAATCCATACAGGGCCATGCTTGGACGTACAGGGAAGACAACATGGCTTCCGTCAGTGTGTTTCTGTGAAATGACTCCCCCGTGCTTGACGATGAATAGCTGGGCCCTCGCAAGACTGTGAGCCTCGTTCCTGTCGGATGTCGCTTGTTTTCTGTGAACTGCTCTGAGATAGAAGGAGGGAGCGGTGTGCTGTTCCTGCTCTGTTCATTGTGTAGAATTTGATGAGAAAACTCGCGTTACAAAGCGAGTCCTAGGGAACAAGCAAAAAAAAAAAAAAATCAGATGCAATAATAACAGAAGGTTTTCTTTTCGATGGCACAGCGAACAGCAAAGTGTTCTTTGGACAAACGCTTGTTCTGAAAATCACACGTTTGATTGTTTTTCCTTTCACAGAAGAGAAGTCATTTCTACCCAAAATGGCACACAATGGGCAGACTGCGGTGGGGGAATGCGTGTGTGGTATTTACATGTCAGCTGAAGATGGTTATCCGTGTTCAGACTTTAAAGGTTGCAAAAGGGCAGAAATGAAATGTGGAGCAGCTTTTAATGCGGATGACTCATTTTTCGTCGTCGTCGCGGCTGCAGAACAGATTAACTTTCCAGAGACGTCACTGAACTCTTTTCTTTTTATTTAATGTCACTTTACATACGTGTAAAACACACACAAAAAAACATTCCCAAGAGGTACAGCAAGGCGGACGCCCAGAGACGTGACGATGGACGGCGGTTTCCTGCTGCTAGATCCTACTCCAGGGTCCTGATAGAGTTAGCAACAATAACACAAATCAATACTAAGCACATCAAGCCTTATGAAAGTGAACAAGTAGGAATGACAGTGTGTGTGTGTGTGTGTGTGTGTGTGTGTGTCCGTCCACTTTGAGGGCTGAACTGAATCAGGAGGGATCATAGTGTCAGACAGGAGCATAATTAGAAAATGGCACCAAGTAAAAAATGGCACATAAAGGAACATTGTCTTTAGTATAGAAGAAAAGTTTGACATTTTGCGTTTTCTTGAGTACCAGCACCTCTGAACACCAATTAAAGCAACAGTGTAGCATTTGGGGGGGGGGGGTCTATTGGCAGACATGGGGATATAATATTCATAACTATATATTTAGTGTATAATTATCTGAAAATAAAAATCGTTTGTGTTTTTGTTATCATAGAACAAGTCCTTCATATCTACATAGAGGGCTAGGGCTAGCTGTGTTGCGCCGCCATGTTTCTACAGAAGCCCAGAAAGGACAAACCGAACACTGGCTCTAGAGAGGGCCTTCCGCAGCTCTCCGTGAAACTGGCGCAAAGTGAGCCGCAGAGTGCGAAACCATGGTAACACCAGCTGACGTATGACATTTTTATCGCTCCTAAAATAGGTGACGGTGCTGAAAGACACCCCGTTCCCTCGGTTTTACACCTGGTGGCTCACGTTTCCGGTGCCAGGGCGGCTGTTCCCGCCTGTTTCCCATCTTTATGCTAAGCTAAGACAACAACAACAACAACAACAACAACCTGCTGGCATAGCTTCATTTTTTAAGCCTGCAAAAACATGGAGGGTGTCATTCACCACGATGTCAAATTGTTCCTTTTTAAGTGAATCGCATATTGATGTCATTTGTGCATCATAACCAGGCTGGGTGGGGCTCCGTCCACCCTCCTCCCTCTCAGAGCCAGAGTGAGAACATGTCGGATGGAGCGGGACACTCTCAGCAGGAGCTCCTTCAGCCCGGCTCTGTACTCGTTTCGGATCAGGCAGTAGAGCACCGGGTTAAGACAGCTGTTCGCGTGGGCCAAGCACACCGTCAGGGGGAAGGCGTACGCCTGGGTGTTGTAGAAGGCCTTGCTGAAGGGCACCAGGTCAAACTTGATGAGCACCCCCCACAGGGTGAGAGCCTGGTTGGGCAGCCAGCAGACGAAGAAGGACAGGACTACGATGGTCACGGAGCGGGTGACTTTGGAGCGGCGGCGGTGGCGTCCTCTCTCGCACTCGGACCTCTCGGCGACGCTCCCGCCGACCGCGCTGCCGACGACGCGCCGGCTCAGGATGAACCTCAGGAGCAGTAGGTAGCACGCGGAGATGACAATCAGGGGAACCACAAATCCCAGTAGGACTTTCTGTGTTTGATAGAGTCCGAGCAGGACTTGAGGATCCCAGTGGCCGGAGTCGGAGTCAGAGAACCGCACTAAGCACAGCTCGTCGTCTACAGACACCTGTAAACACAAGAACAACAACAACAACAACCGCGTGAGAGGTTTCAAACCCCCCAAAAACGGAAACGTGGAAGTTCGGTCTGCATTCAACAAACCTGCACCGTGGTGGAGTAGAGCGCATGAGGCAGCGTAGCCACCAGCGACACCAACCAAATGGTCAAACTGGCCCACCTGGCGCGAGCGGTGGCGATCCGCGGGCTGCCCATCTTCAGAGAGGTGACCAGGGAGCGGTAGCGGGTCACGCTCATGGCGGTGAGGAAGAAGACGCTGGCGTACATGTTCAGGGTGGTGACCGAGCTCACGATCTTGCACATGACCCGGCCGAAGGGCCAGCGGAAGTCCAGCAGCGTGTCCACGGCCCAGAAGGGCAAGGTGAGGACGAACTGGAGGTCCGTCAGCGCCAGGCTCATCACGAAGCAGTCGATGGAGGAAGAGTGGTGGTGGTGGCCCCGGTGGCGGGAGTGGAGCAGGAACAGGGCCAGGAGGTTACCCACGAGCCCCAGAACACACACCGGCAGGTAGACCAGGGCGATGATGACTCGTACCTGTCAGACACACACACACACACACACACACACACAATAAACACGATCTTGACAACCATGTATTCATTTCGTTCATCAGGATTGTGTCAGGAAGGTGGATGCTGATGCTACACCTACTGCCAGGTTCGCGCTGTCCGCGTGCAGGTCCAACGAGGACTCCTCGGACAGGATGTGGAGCCAGCAGTTCAGTGACAGGTTCAGCGCTGCGGGGTTAGGGGCCGCTCCCGTGGAGCCGAGAAGTTTGGAGAGTTCGCGCTCGTCCTCCTCTCCGCCGCACGCGCTCACTGCGGCCAGGGGTCCGGAGGCGCTGCCGTTGCTCTGCATGATTCTGCAGAGGATTTATTTATTTATTTATTTTTAAAGTTACGGCAGGTTCTCCCCTCTCCTCTTTGCGGCTTAACTTCCAAAGTGTGGGTGCGCAGTTGTGGATGCGTACATCCCCATCGTTCAAAGCCCCCCGGAGTTGCGTGATTTATCCGATGCAGAAATAAAGTTTACACCATGAGGTGAGAAGGCTGATTTAATCCGCGTCAGACTCAGGAGCGCGATGCTGCCGCTTCTCTCTGGCAGTACCACCGTTGCAGCATCCTCGAGGCTTTTATATACTCGCGGAGGCGCTCCTCCAAACCGCTCGACGAGTGCGCACGCGGAGGCTTTTTAGTGCTGTTGTGATTCACGGATGAACAACCGGGGGGTGGGGGGGCTCGTGTTGCATGGTGGGAAAGATAATTTAAGCAGTCTGATTAGAGTTTGTTTTCTCTGAACTTTCTTCGCTCTTGGATTGTTCTTAAAGCTCAGAAACGCAGCTTGAAATGGATGTTCTTCTGCTTTATTTAAATTGTGTGTGTGTGTGTGTGTGTGTGTGTGTGTGTGTGTGTGTGTGTGTGTGTGTGTGTGTGTGTGTGTGTGTGTGTATGCTTTACGCTTGCTATTCACTGTTTGTCAAATATCCCCATTTTTTGATAATCACCCTCTCTGATGTAAAAAAATCACCTCTAATATTATCAGAGGAAATGATAGATTGCAGTTCAAACAACTTTCAGTCTTTGTGAGGGAGCGAGAGAGGTGTGTGTGTGTGTGTGTGTGTGTGTGTGTGTGTGTGTGTGTGTGTGTGTGTGTGTGTGTGTTTCTGATTTCCATTTCTTATAGGTCACTGTCAGTATTCACAGGACGCTTCAGTATGGTCAGCTGTGCGCTTTAGAGAGAGTCGTCTTCTAAAGCAGCCTCGACAGTCCAGACTGGATTTGCTGGGACAGTCCGTAACATCATGACTGATCCTCTAAAACGACGATGCGTCGGGGTCTGATTTTAAAAGTCCGGTCATGACCAGTTCACACAGTTCACTCTCATCCCCGCGTCTTCGTTTGGCTCCATAAAAGAAACCATCACTTATCTGTTCACAGTTACACCGAGATGGATGGAAATGAAGAACCCTGTAGGATCTCTGTGAAGATTTCCCAACACGACGTCATTTCATTTTCACACTTTTATGTTTTCGTCGCACCTATTGGCTGCATCTTTTTTTTTTTTTTTGTCTGTATCGTCAAGGTGAGGGTAAAGTAAGAGCATTTCTCTTGGTCAAGGTGAAAATACAGACCATGTCCATCTGTATTCATTGGAGAATAAAGATGTAGCCTATATGATTATGCAGATCAGGTTATGAATGAGAGTGGCACACGGCGCTCAAAGCTTTTGTGCTTCATTGTTTACGTAACTGCGCTCCGTAAAGGGGTTCACGCTAGTCGGCTCTTTGCTGAGCTCGTTTATTGTCCTCGCTTTGTGTCATTCTTTGGAGCGTCTGCAAGACAAAGGGACTCGATAACGCTCTCAACGTCTCCCTCCGACCATTACTGCAATGCGTTAATATAGCAGCAGCGGAAGGCGAAGATCCAGCCGGTATCTTTAGTCCTTATACCTCAGAGCGGTGACGTGTGTGTGTGTGTGTGTGTGGGGGGGGGGGGGGGTCAAACACACTTTGACGTGGTTGATTATCTGATGTTCGGTTTCTAAGTGGATCTATAGACCTCTATATCACAACACCACACATGTCCCTGCTTCAAGCAGCCTGATCACGCATTCATTTCTGACTCCCAGTGCCAGTTTGGAGATGTAGTCCCTCCACCTGGTCCCTGGGCCCTCCCTCGGGGTCTTCCTCCCAGCCGGTTCGTTCCTGGAACACCTCCCTAGGAGAGGCGGCCAGATGGCATCTTCACCAGATGCCCGAAACCACCTCAACTGGCTCCAGCAGCGGCTCTACTCCGAGTCCGTCGCGGACGACCGAACTTCTCACCCCATCTCTAAGGGGAGACGCCTGCCGCCCTCCCGAGGAAACCCATTTCGGGGTTTCCTCGTCCCAACCGCTTCACGCTCGGCTGCGAAACCGATCCAGTGAGCGCTGGAGGTCACAGCCCGATGGAGACATCAGGACATGACCTCGTATTGTCCCGTTAGCGACAGCGCTGTCTGCAAACTGCATTCCGGTGACATTTCAACACATGCGGTGTGAAAAGACCATCTTGTGGGACGCTTGAACATCAGCGTTTCATAAAACCCACACGCGACACAGATGTTGCCCTCGTTCTTTCGCTGAAGACATCGAGACGATGACAATGTGTTTTGAGATGCAGGTTTTGTCCTTGCAGACTTACAGCCGCGAAGACTCCGTGATACGGATAAACTGAGTCTAAAGGAACGGTTGATGAGGACGATGACAATGGATGTTCTGGACAGACGATGGGGCAGAAAACGTGTGCAGCACCAGCAAACCAGAGACAACGATTAACGGGTGAGTTGTTGTTGTTGTTGTTGTTGTTGTTGTTTTGATGGACTGAGTGTAACAGACGTTCAATCGCTCTCCTTCAGATGCATTTAATGACTGTTCTGCATCGATTTTTCTTCGGCCCCACTTGGAAAAAGGCACATCACATAATTACACGACCAGCCAATAATTATATTTCCACATAGAAAATAACAAATACTTTTGCTCTAAAATTGAGATATGATATCCGACATTTTTTAAAAACTGTATCCCACTTCCCCACATTGACAGCTTTCATGAAAATAAAGCTTATTATGACTTCTTTTTTTTTTCACAAGCCGCAGCAGCTTTTGCTCATTAAATACTTAATTTTTTTGGGGCCGAAATCATTTTTTTAAAATTTTTTTTCCACATATATTGCCTCATTACTTATGGAATGCAAATCTCTTTCAAATTGGGACACATGGTTACTGAGAGAAACAAATCCCTTCAGGCTCTTCCAAAAAATTAAATCAGTGGAGTAAAACGTTTTAATTCTCTTGTGCTTCGTCAGCATTGCAAACTAAACTGTTACAAAGTGCAAATCCTTTTTTTTTTTTTTTTTTGACAAACATTTTCATAACATATACTTTAAAAGTCAATAACAAAATACAGCAGTGAATATTCATTTGTGTTGTTTAGCAGATCATACCGCAGCGTTGATATATATATAATATAATATAATATACAGGCTCCACCGGGACCCAGAGGCTCCGTTTTCCAAAGCAACAGGAACAATTACATTTGTTTGGATGACCTCCTCGCTGACTTCCATCCGAGTGACTGAATTTCAGTTAAATCTTTTAAACTAGCAGCTTGTGGGTATGAGTGGCAAAACACACCGTAACGCTTCACTCTCAGCCTCTTCAGGGAGAGACGGACGTTGAAAAGCAATCAGAAGTCGCTCATTTGGATGCCGCGCCTGCGAGCGAGCCGACTTTCCTTTTCCTACGTCTTTCCCCCTTTTTTTTCGGGGAGATTCCCACGAGGAGATCATCCTGGCGGTTAGAGGATGGGAAGTCTACCAAAGCGGAGATATGTGTCCAGGCTCAGAGCTTCTCCATCAGCCTGCACAGAGCCTCAACACCCCTGGAGATGGAGAAGAGAGGAACGGGAGCGACGTCTCGCGCTTCATCCATCGACTGCAGGGAGCGGGACGGCACTGAGGGGCACAGACGTGGTGGACGTGAGTGTGAGAGTGTGAGAGTGTGTGTGTGTGTGTGTGTGTGTGTGTGTGTGTGTGTGTGTGTGTGTGTGTCTATGTCTACACACCTTTGGTCTGTGTGTACTCTCCCTGGCTGGGTTGGCTGTAGGGGTCTGGGTGGAGGTTTGAGGAGATGAGCAGGGAGAAGGAGAGGAGCAAAACCTGGACACGGATAAAGAAAGCAGGTCAAACACAGAAGACAGAGGTTAAAGACAAACGAAAGCCCAGGGAAAAGTAGAGATGGAAGTGTTGGGCATAACCTACATACCATTTTGCACAAAAGATAAGCGCAGGCGCTAACTAAAACCTCAGAGGTAATCACAACAGTGGAGCACAGGCAGTGGTTTAATGATAGGCTCAGGCACTGTAGCGTCGATTATGTGTACACCGTATCTATTATTCAGTTGTTGCAGATTATGCAGTCTGATCAAATTCTCAACGGTGCAAATCAATGCAAAGTTTGCGTTTGTGTGTCTCACCAGGAGGCAGGTCCCTCGGTGCGTTGTTTTACCGGAGCCGTTGGGAAGGAGAGCCGCCTGCAGCCGGCTCAGCTGCTCCAGCAGATCACTGCAATGCAAATACAGACGAAAGAGGCTGAAGTTCTATTACGCGAGGGCCCACAGGCATCATTTCCTCACCGTCGACTAAAAGCAACAAAAAGAGGAGCGGCACGTGGCGGAGGAGCGCAGGTACATTCAATTCACCGCAGCACTCTGCAGCACAATGACGAGGAAGCAGACGTCAGAGGACGCCGTGTGCGGTTTGTAAATTGGATGGGCTTTGTATTCTGTCCATTTTACACTCCGCCTCCCCAGGTCCTGATTTTAAAGATAAAAAAAAGTTTTCTTAACTGGGTTGTCAGCATCTGGGGAGGGAGGCTCCAGGGACAGAATACAGAACACTGACAGACGCACTCCGACACATGGCGGTTGGTAAATGACCCGTGAATGTAATGTAAACCTAATTGATAAGTGACAAGATCCCAACAAAGCGGAAAACGGCCGTTAGCTGCAGCCCCTGTTGGCTGATTTGAGGACTCACTTGTTGGTCTCCTCCAGCTGCTGGATCTTCCTCTGCAGCTTGAGGTTGTGAGCGCCGCAGGCAGACATCCTACGGAAAGCGACAGAAGAGAAAGAGGGGAAGTACGGATACAGTTAGACGTGATGCTGTGTTAGGATGTTGCTTTTGTGATCCCTTTCGTTTCGCTCTTTGCTTTCCGCTGCGGCTAATTTATTTTAGTCGCCGTGAGTCACGCTCCATTACGGCCATACGACTGAGCCGAACCACGGCCGATAATGAGACCACGTTGATGCGCTAGGTTTGTTGTACAGGGGCAACAGAGCGTGTGCTTGAATGAGATGCGGATATCACACGCGGTCAGATGTTTAAAGCTCATTTGGTCGGTCAGGTTTTTAATTGGTATCCGCAAAAGGTTTGCTCGGCGACTCTCTGCGATACATTTAAATCAACTTTGACAGACTTCAGATGTAATTAAAATGCATCTTTATTGATTCAGGGGGGAGAGAACAACATGGCTTCTTGGTTTATGTGTATAAATCACCAGTCGCTGGTCACAGCTCGTCCATCTTTGGACTCCAAACTCTCAATCTGTTCTCCTCTCTACGTCTCTGATTTCAGATGTGTCTGCGGTCCTGGCACCTCCACACAGTCTCAGATGATTCAGCTATTCTGAGGTGAATCACTGATGGAGAGAGTTTTAGAGTTTAAGATCAAGCGGTCCTACACAGGGAGGCTAGTGGCTAAACCTGGAGGGCTCTGACACACACACACACACACACACACACACACACACACACACACAGAGTCATGTGGGGATACTCCTGCATTGCCCTCTCTTTCAACATACAGGCTCCACCACTCTGCATGGTTTGTGGAGGTGTGATGGGGGAAGAAGAGCCAACAACGGGGGAGGCTGGGCAGGATTTAACAAACGTGGTGACTAAAGCTGATTTGGTGACGGGGCTCATTCTGCACAGCCTGGAGGTAAAGGAGGAGGAGGCGCACTAAACTGAGCTCCGTCTTGGCAAAAAAAAACAAACCCTGCTGCATCTTCAGCCTCAACCTCCAGCTGCAACACGGAGCCTCATCAGCTGCTCTTTTGTGCGTTTTCTGTCCGACAGACCTCAGATCAGACAAAAGAAAAGCTCACAGCTGTACTGTTTATTGTCAAACTGTCGCTGGAAAATCTTCACATTCTGTCACAGTTAATTAAATATGTCGGTCGTTAGCGTGCTAACATACTAAACTAAGTTGTGTTATCTTTTATCAATGTACCTGAGGCAGCTGCTCAGGAAGCTGCAAGCTGTGCTCACTCTCATAGCACTTTCATTCACCATCTAAATGTCCTGGTACAACACATGTGTGATGGTTTATTATTACAAATAGGAGTGGCTCTGCAGCAGACTTGTGTTTTAACCTTTGTTGACTTCAGGGGTAACGCTCATGCTTTTGAATTGCCCTGATTTCAGCTCTGTGAAACTCTTTTTGTTTCACAGAGTCGTGACAGCTGCCACCGCTCAGCTTTGTGTCTTTCATTCCAAAACAAAACACTTTTCTGCTGCTACGAATTTCCCTGTGATGTTGAGAAGCTGAGTGCAGCCGGCTCCTACCTTCCCTCCAGACTGTCGACGTAGTCCCTCTTCTTCCTCCGACTTTCTTGAGCCGAGTGCTTGTTGCGGATTTTCCGCCGGATCTTCTTCAAAACCCTCTCTTCAAACTGGTCGGGGTGATGAAACGCAGGGGAGGAGAGGCACAAGAGAGGAGGGAGACGGGAAATGTTAAGTGAGAGAAAACTGGGTTGTAGGGGAGGGGGGGGCAACTGGCAGAGGTTGTGTAACTGGGGATGCAGATTTAGATTTTTGATCCATGCATGTGTGTGTGTGCCAGAGAGAGAGAAGAGGCGGCGAGTGTGCGTGGTTGCGTGAAGACGATCTGCCCTACATATGTGTACGTGTGTGTGTGTGTGTGTGTGTGTGTCTGTCTGCCTGCTCATGTACCTTGGACAGGGGCAGTTTGCTGGGTAAGTTCACGCCTTCTTTAGCCAGGAGCTTCTTCTCATCCTCGTTGAGAAGGAGCTCCTGCGGGGAATGCTGGGAGATCCACTGCGCCTGCAAACCAGACGGACAGAATAATTCCAGTTAGAGCGACTCTCTCTTGGCAGTTTACCCAGAAGGCACTCTGGAGTGGACCGGTTCATAAAATTCTGTTTATTTTTCTGCATAAGGAGGGGCGGGGGGGGGGGGGGACTCGCTGGCTCTCAAGAGTGGGACAGGTCACCTTTAAAAAAGAAAAAAAATGTCTCTGGTCAAATTATACAGAGAAGTAGTGGACCGTACTGGTTAGTTCATACTTTATTCATTCGGAGCACAGAGACGGAATTCTTTTTATTTAATGGGCCCCGCTGGTTAGAAAGTTTGACTACAAAAGTCAAGTGAAGTTTGGTTCAAAAGTTTGACAAAATGTCCCTCTTTTCACAGAAATATTCCACTCTTCTCTGCTCACTTTCTGTCCCGGCGTGGACAGCAGGAGGTCCTTCACCGTGAGCGTGTGACCGGAGGTTTGGTCCGTGGCGAGGTAGTGCGCCAGGCCCAGCGGCTCTCCGAGCTCATCCGACTCCCAGCCTGCAGATTGAACCCGGAGAAACTCATCAGTAAACTTCACAGAAATTGCCCTCGTATGCCATTCAGACAAAAAAACACAACATATTTTTGTGAACACCTTTTTTTTTTCTTTTTTTTTCTTGAATCAGACCTCTGAGACTGCGGCACCCAGCTGTTCTTCTACGAAAACCTTTTTACGAAATACATGTCACACTTTTCTCTGCGTTTGATGTCTTTGTGTTGTTGCAGATCTGGTTCGCTCATTCAATTTGAAAGGTGTTTTAGCACCGAGGGGTCAATAATCAGCAAGGCGAAAGGGGAACATTATTCAGAAGAACCCTCACATGATGAATTGCACCTATTATCCTTTATAAATAGTCAGAAATGGGAAAAACCAAATGATTTGCTCTCTGAAAGGACCCTGGACTGTCAAAAGGCTCAGATAGTAGCTCTCATTATTCTGCAACAGAAACTCAAAAGAATGAATCTCGATTTATACCCGACTGTCTGCTCTGGTTCACATTGTTCCCTTCAGTGTTTGTGCATCTTAACACGACAGTTGTGCTCACTATTGAAGCGGTCTGCTGTTTCACAGTTGCTTTATCGTTTTCCTCCTCTCATCTGATCTTACCTAGATCAATGGAAACGTCCGATGTCCTCTCATGCTGTGGCGGTTGGTTCTCTGGAAGCGGAGGCCGAGGGAAAGGCCGCGCGTCGAAGGCCGGAAAGACGGAGCAGAAGGTTGGGCGGAGGCTCTCTCTGGGGTCCGCCGGCGCGTCCTCGTTGATGCCGCTGTCGATGGTGCAGGGCGACCACAGAGGGGACGCCGGAGCGGAGGAGTCGCTCCCGCCCAGCAGGGCGTCCAGGAAGTCATCGGCGGCACTTCCCCCGGGGCTCAGGGTCTGAGGAGGAGGAAGAGGAAGAGGGTACGTGTGAGCATCACCCCAAGACACCACCACCGCCGCCGAATAGACCGGTTTAATCGGATAATGGTATTCCCACACAGGAGCGCAGACAGAACGACACACCGGCCGTTCGTGTCCTTGAGCTCGTTGGCCCGTGACTCTGTTGTCTGAGTCACGGTTGCAACCATACAAGGAGGCGCAACAAGACTAAATGAGCTCCCGAGATTGAGCTCGGTAACACGCGGCCGTTGTTGAGAATACAGATCACACTTTTTTTTTTTTTTTTTTTTTTTTTTTAGAACTGCGCGGAATGACCGCCGCCGCACTCACTTCGTGAATTGTGAAAGCGCTCGGTCGATTGCCGTGGCAACCGGCGGTGTCGTCCGGGTTCCTGAGCAGGAGGTCGATGAAGTCCATCCCACCATACACCTGAAACAAAACAAAAAAAAACCACGACTCTGAGCACCGGGTCTAACGTGGAGATGTTCATCCGTTTCTTTAAGGAGAAGCCATATGACCCATTAAATTAATATACATTTAACCCTCTTCAAAACTCACTCAGTCTGAATCCATCTCTGACTGAGATCCGACAACAAATGTGTCTTACCTTGTCTGTATTCAGCATCATAATTCCAACATTAAAGCAGCAGCTGATGAAATTACAGTGAAACTACCCAGCAGAGAAAAAAAAAAAACCCGACAACACAGAGAACCGGATCAATACGTTCCTCTCTGTGTCTCGATGTCTGGGAGGAATGCCTGAGTCTGTTGAAAGGGACAAAGTTGAAAGGCCACATCAACACGACGGTATTCCTCGAAGCCGGCTTATCGCTGGCCAATCGAGTCTCCAGCAGCTGAGCCAATGGGCGCAAAACGAAGACTCACAGGTAGCCTACAGTGACCTTTGGTGTCAACATGATAAGGATATGATTCCCTGTGTGGTTTCACATTCATTTGTTGTTGGGCAGGCAGGTTTTAGAGCTGGTTCTTGTTCCCTTTGAAAGGCAGAAGAGGGAGGGAGTCTCTGTTTGAACTTTAATCTGACACTGTCAGTAGAAAGATCGAATGTATTTGATGAGATTTTGGTCTCATCCCTCAAACAAAAACGGTCTGCTCCTTTCTTCACTCATCAGGTCACTTTTCCTTGAAATCAACCTGTGGGACGATCATAAGATAATTAACAAGAGAAAACATTTCTTCGGTGTATAAACTATCTTTTAGTCTCACGGCACCATGACGCTGACATTAGTGGATTTGAGTGAAATATCTCGCCAAACTTTTACAAAAACATCACAAACTCTAAATTAAATCTAGATCTTCTTTGAACAATGACGACTTATGTCTGCTTTTCTGTAGCAGAACAACCTCACGGCGCCTCACTCTTGCTTATCTTTATTGCGATAATAAGGAGCATCTGTTTCGTGCTATTTGGAAGCAGACGCATCGTAAAGCAAAAGAAATTGCGTAACATGTCCTCAGAGCGACGCAAGAGGAACACTCACGCCTGTAAAGACGCACCTAACAATTATTACAGCGGGGAAGATGTCCTCTCCAGCAGAGCTGTTCTACTTCTCTTCATTATAGAACAAGTGCAATCAATCGTTTGTCCTCTGGTTTACAGAAGAAATCAACACAATCCCTCCATCACCCTCTGGGTAAAGAGACTCTGCCGCACATCTGGAAGCTCAAATAATTGAATTTTAATTTCTCTTCAGGTGATTTCTTTTGACGTTTTTTTTTTTACCTTCATGAGCCAGTTGAAAGTTGACAGAGACATGAATGTATTTTGTTTTCTTTGTCCCTTACCATTCAGTCCAATAGGTTCAGAGTGGGGAGACAGAAATGGAGACTCATAAACCCACAAAGGTACTGGGTCAGATTCAGGCCTGGGCTTTACGTGACACAAATCATTTCTGTGTGAACTATAAAAGCATGGAAGGACCGATTTGTTTCTCATCTTTTCTGATCGTGTGTCAGACACACTTTGAACAAATCTTTGCAGAATAGAAATATACAATTCAAGAATGTCTAGTATGAACAGAAAATCCTCGTATATAAAGTGATGATATACCAGGATAGGGTTCAAGACTAGAACATGGAATCCTTGTGTTAAAGTTTCAATGATTCATGAGGAACCAGGCCGGATGGATCCATTGATTATTTTATAAAAACTAAAATAATTCGTCGTACACTGTGGCCCCTCCCTTAACCATCCTCTCTCGCTCTTTCAAGCACTCGCCTTCAGCATGTTTGTTGCATTAAATTCCAAATATCTGTGACCCGGATTAGTCAGCGCTGTAATACGTGTAATTGCATGGCAGCGGAGCTCCGCTATCTTTATTGTTGTTCTTTTCTCAGATTAGAGAGTTTCAAAGTACATGCAGATATGATCTAACCGGGACAGGTGAATAAGCACATCGCTTGGATGTCAATAATAGTTTGCAGCTTAGTACAGATAACGCAGATTGCTGTGTTATTGCTAAGTTGCTGATGATATCGCACCGTAAATCCATATTGTCGTGTCCATTTGGATGCACGTGACTTCAGGGTTAGGAAGAGTTGCAGCCACTCGTGGGTATAGTCGGGATGAAAGGAAAACATATTCAACACATCTGGAAGTGATTCACCGAATGATATGAAATTCACCATGAAACCACAGCCACAGCTGCTGAGATGATTCCAGGTAGACCCGCTTTTCAGATCCACATAGGACAGAGAGGCAGAGACGGCGCTCTAAGAATACGGCCGTGAAATGCATGCTGGACGGCTCCGATCTGGAGCGCAGCGATAACTCTGATGAGCACAAAATGATTTCGGTGCCAAGCAGCTTGTGTGGAAAATTCTCGGTGTGTCACAAATAAGAGAAACGAAAGCAAGATGAATGAAGATTAAACACACCTCAAAGCGATATGACAGCTCAGCACCTTTTTTTTTCATTGTCCATCATAAGCACGAGATAACTGCCTTCCTCTCCACACGTTTCTCCGTCACTTCCTGAGCTACAAAGTGTCTTGTGAGTTGTGGGTTTCGGTTCTTTTCAGTCACGTAGTTTTGTTGGTCAGCTCTCAATGTTGACCCGTAGTCACTCCATTATTCATTACAAGTCAAGATTTAGATCAGTTTCTGCAGAGTAAATATCTATCATCGGTATAGGAACCGATATGTAAATGATGCCCGTGTTTAGTGGTGAAATATATTATATTAACATGGATTTTATTATCTAATTATATAATTTAATTGGAATTTATTATTTGTGTTATAATCTTTTCAGATTTCTCCCCTTTGATTTGAAAATGTGTTCATGTTTTATAGATCAGTTATAAGTGAGTATTTTTTTGCAAAAATTAATGAAAAAATACATGTGTGTGTTTCCTCCTCCAGCTTTGTTATTTCATCTTTCTGTTAAATTCATCAGAACCTTTCTCTCCTCTCTCCTCTCTCCTCTCAGCATGTTGAGTCTACTGAGGAAACAGGACACATCCCTGTTCATATGAACTCTACACACCTGTGTACGTTCATATGAACATGTTTACCAAAGTACAGATTCAATCGCTCAGCTTTTCCTCGTTCTGTTCTCGTTTTATTAATCCCAATTCAGATTCTGTCAACGCTCCTAAGATGTTTTGCCCTGCTCTGCCCTCAGCTGGTGGAAGACTGCTACAGCATCCTGAAGGAGTACAGCCTTTGCTTTTATTCAGAGAGATCCATATTTCCCAATAAGGAAAGCTGCGTACCCTCTTTATTAAAGGCAAAAGACACACACCCAACAGCAATGGTGGTGCTCGAAGTGGTAGAGCTTTCCTGACTACTTTCACCCGTTAAAATCATCATCAACACAAAGACAATCATGTGAACAGGATGTCAACTTTGCTAAATTTTTCAATTAGGGGTTTAATCACAATTCAGTTAATCTAAAGCATGTGAATACAACCAAATTAAATCAACACTGTTACAAATCCTTCTACGGAGACATTTTTAAGCACACCTTTTTCTATATTTGTACATCGTTTATGAGTGTAAGTGAATATCTCCTACATTAAAGATTTGATTCATACGGTGCAGTGTTATAAGACTTATAACATAGTTCAACTAATAGCTGAACACATTGCTACAGCAAGAGTCCCAACAACGTTTTAAAAGTTAGCTGAAGATTGCCATGGCTAGCCTTTATTAGCTTAAGCTACATTTAAACAGCGTTAACACTATTTATTTTTGCCGTGCTATTTAGCTATTTCTTCTAATTTTAAATAATTCGATGCGCTAATATTCTGGTAAATTGGTTTGTTATCCCGCATAAATTAAGAAAATAGTTTTATTCACTCATGGAGATCTAAAACAGCTAAATTGGTCCTGCTAAAAAGGTAACTAGCCTAGCGTAGCAGGGTTTAACAGTAAGCTAACTGCCATTTTAGCTTTTGATTCGAGTGAAGTTCAACTTTTTAGTTTGCTTTTGCGGGACACCGTGATTCAAAAATAATAAATACTTCGACAAAATGTAATGTTGAAATGTACTGTAATGTTTTCTGTGTCACACAGGCTCCAAACATGAACCCGCTTAGCAGCAGAGGCCTCCGCGGTACAACAGCGGGCAAACGGCCGGACGGGAATAAGGACCCGGATGTTGAGCAACAGCAGCAGCAGCGCCCCCTGCTGCCGGAGTCCCTGTATTGAACCGCTACACGGCTACCGCAGCAGCCAACGGCAGCAGCAGCGTCTCTACTGTCACCACCGGGACTGCCTGTCCTCCCAAGGCAGTGTTGTTACAGCAATAAACCGTTACATGCGAAGACCAACCATCTGCAGACAAAAATGGTGAGTCAGCACTGTGCTGATATGCGCAGATACTTGTGTGTTTGATCTGTTTGTAGCAGGTTAAAAGCGGGCTGTCAGCCTCCCCATCGCACTACCTTTTAATGTATAGTTGCAATGGTGTCGGTGCAACAAGCTGCAATGAAGTGTGTGTGTGCGCGTGTCAGGTGTGTGTGTGTGTGTGTGTGTGTGTGTGTGTGTGTGTGTGTGTGTGTGTGTGTGTGTGTGTGTGTGTGTGTGTGTGTGTGTGAAAAGGATGCCGATGCTCTGGTAGTGTGATCATATAAAGGCTCTGCATGCAGTCTGTTTAAAACATACGCAGCAGCAGCAGCAGCAGCAGCAGCAGGGCCTTCACTTCACTTGCACGGCCCGCTCTGCTTCACTGTGACGCTCACAGCAAATCCTTTAATATCAAGCTGCTGCTGCTGCTGCTGCTGTAGCAGCATGACTGCACAAATATCGGGTGTTGACACACTGCGAGAGAGGAGAGAGTCGGCGCATGTCCAATTCACATGATGGAGAGGGGGGGGGGGGGGGGGGGGGGGGGGGAATCATGTTTCTCCCTCAGTTGTAGATTTGGATTAGATTACAAGAGATCCCATATGACAGGAGAATAGATATATTATTACATATAATACGTCACCGACAGCGAGAGCTGCAGTGGATTTCGTTTAAATGGTGGATGGTGATTTTATAATAGCTTATAATGAATTCTTATTATGATATAATAGCCTTTGATTGCGAACAAACATCTCTTGAAAAGCCTTCATCGTGTAAATAAAGGCCTGAGTCTCTTCTTAATGCATGCATACATCATTGTATTACTGCATGTTAGGCCTCACTTGTATCTTGTATTTGTGATCTCAGAGGATTGAGCATGAGCAACATATATTGCTTCAAATAAAACTCGGCATTCACCTTTAAATATGAAGAATTCGAGGTACGACGTGAATGTCGTTCCCTCGTGATTGTGAGGCGGTTCAGCTCGGCCTGGCCAGCCACAGCTTGGTGACTCGGTCATTCCTGACGAGTCGCTTGATTAGGAACCAGGAGGTAAAGTTGTTTATGCCCACACTCCTTCCTCGCAGTCAGGTTTCAAGTGTCTTTCTTTTTGTAGCTGTTCTTGGAACGGCTGCAGGGATCTGGCAGTGGCCATAGATACATATGATATGATGAATAAGATGAGCTGGTTGTAAATGGATGAATGTAACCCCCCCCCCCCCCACCAGGTGAACTTCACTGTGGATCAGATCCGTGCCATCATGGACAAGAAGTCCAACATCAGGAACATGTCTGTGATTGCCCACGTGGATCACGGGAAGTCCACTCTGACGGACTCGCTGGTGTCGAAGGCGGGGATCATCGCCTCCTCCCGCGCCGGAGAGACGCGCTTCACGGACACGCGCAAAGACGAGCAGGAGCGCTGCATCACCATCAAATCGACGTAGGTGCTTCAGAGACGTGGGTTTAGGGCACAGCTCCGTGTTCATTGGTGCAACCTGTTAAAAGTGGTGAAATGACGAAAACGAAAGAAAAGAGCGCGGACAGGAATCACATCACATCGCAGTAAGATGATGATTCAAAAAGTACTGCGTTGTTATGTTCCAGAGGAGAAACACACGGGGGGGGGGGTCTGTAGCTCTTATATTATTAACGAGAAATACTTAAATGCTGCAAAAGTGTCACGTCTCGTATTGTATTTGAGCCTTCACATGCCCACCATTTCTACTTTCTTGCCACTTTGGACGACGCCAAAGTACAATACAAGGTTGATTCATAATCACGGGTTGTTAATGGAGTTATTAAAACGATCTAAGCAGTAACTTTGTAAAGGCAGAACACGTGTTTGTACCAGAAAAGTCCTTATTCTAGCCGTGTATTTTCAGCAGCCTTGGGATTTTTTTTAGTTCCTTTTTATTTAAATGTTGTGTTCAACGATGTGTATGTGCATTTTAAAATCTAAAAAACCAAATATTTACTGAAATCATTCCGCACATCTGCCTCACTTGAGTCAGAGGACCGTCTGGCTCATTCCAGTATTGTGATGCCTTGTGGTGAACAGTGAACGAGCCTTTCGCTGTTCCCTCCGTCACGCAGGGCCATCTCTTTGTACTATGAGCTTGGAGAAAACGACCTGGCGTTCATCAAGCACAGTAAAGACGGAAACGGCTTCCTCATCAACCTGATCGATTCTCCCGGTCACGTCGACTTCTCCTCCGAGGTCACCGCCGCCCTCAGGGTCACCGACGGAGCCCTGGTAGTGGTGGACTGCGTCTCGGGTAATAACGACGCCCTCGTCCTCCGCACCCTACACGCCCCCCCGCTCTCTCTCTCTCTCTCTCTCTCTCTCTCTCTCTCTCTCTCTCTCTCTCTCTCTCTCTCTCTCTCTCTCTCGCTTTTTAACAGAGGCTCACCCGTTCGTGTGCTCTGACAGGCGTGTGTGTGCAGACGGAGACCGTGCTGCGGCAGGCGATCGCCGAGCGCATCAAGCCGGTCCTGATGATGAACAAGATGGACCGGGCCCTACTCGAGCTGCAGCTGGAGCCAGAGGAGCTTTTCCAGACTTTTCAGCGCATCGTAGAGAACGTCAACGTCATCATCTCCACCTACGGGGAGGATGAGGGGGGGCCCATGGGGAACATCATGGTGAGGCAGATGCTCGGAGACAGAGATATGCTAAAATAGCCGTGATTTGTTTACTACAGCTGCGATTTCTGAGAAAGGCTGAAGCTCTTTTTCTTTTCCTCAGATTGACCCCGCTATCGGAACGGTTGGGTTCGGCTCCGGCCTCCACGGCTGGGCGTTCACCTTGAAGCAGTTCGCCGAGATGTACGTGGCGAAGTACACTTCGAGAGGACATGCTCTGGGACCGGCGGCGAGGTGTAAGAAAGTGGAGGCCATGATGAAGAAACTGTGGGGGGACAGGTAAACCTGGCGCTCAACATGTCCGGACAAGAAGTATGCGTCACATAATAACTTAACATGAGGCTGAAAAGCAGCGCTTGACTGCACTCTCTGGTTGAAAGTTTTAAGCTTGTTGTATCTCAGACGTGTGCTCTGCTGCACCTGTAACCGCAACACAACAGTGATGCACGGTGCACAAACCACACACTGAAGTACACTTCCTAATCACAAGAAGCAAAACCTCGATTTTTCAGCTGGTGTTAAGTTGCTCTTTAAATTATTCTTGCGCACGTCCGCAAGACATTTTTATTTTAATAATAACTGGCATATATTGCACAATTACAACAGGATTATGAGCTAGATGTCAATCATCTGAGTGTCATGATGTTGTGCAATAATTCATATACAGATATTTTGATCCAAATGCCGGCAAGTTCAGTAAGACTGCCACCGGTCCTGACGGCCAGAAACTTCCCCGCACCTTCAGCCAGCTCGTTTTGGACCCCATCTTTAAGGTGAATGGAGAGAAGAAGAAAACCTACAGTTAATATGTTTACTAAGTCAAGCCTTCGTGTTTCTGATGGGCCTTCACACGTCTCTGTGTTGGTTAAAACTGAATTTAAAGCGCCTGCATGTAGGATTTTAACATTTCTGTCCTTGGCACCTTTTAGTGGTAACACCAAAAAACAAACTGTGGTTGACAGAAAAGGCAAACAACCAGGAGGACATGAGGAGGAAGAAGCTGAAAGCAGTGCACAGATTTTCACCAGTATTTCTCTACAAACCACAATTCGCCCTCGCAATTATTTCAAAGATTACGTAAAAGTGTACGCATAGGATGACTTTAAGGCGATGACTTTGGGATCGAGTTTGATGCCGTTCTCGCCGTCTAGGTTTTTGACGTCATCATGAACTTCAAGAAGGACGAGATTGCCAAAGTGATTGAGAAGCTGGACGTCAAGCTAGACTCCGATGACAAGGAGAAAGAGGGGAAGCCTCTGCTGAAGGCTGTGATGCGTCGATGGCTGCCTGCCGGGGAGGCCCTGCTCCAGATGATCACCATCCACCTGCCCTCCCCCGTCACCGCTCAGAAGTACCGCTGTGAGCTGCTCTACGAAGGGCCCGGAGACGACGAGGCTGCCATGGGTCAGTGGAACATTTCCTGCAGCGCCGCGCGTCTCTACGCTCTGGAGAAGACAGAATTTGTAAGCTGTATTTTAGCTTTACTGTACGCAGGGCTTACTGTCTCTGCTGTCTCCTCAGGTATCAAGAACTGCGATCCTAAGGCTCCTCTGATCATGTACATTTCCAAGATGGTCCCAACCAACGACAAGGGTCGCTTCTATGCGTTTGGCCGCGTATTCTCTGGCTGCGTGGCCACCGGCCTGAAAGTGCGTATCATGGGGCCAAACTTCACCCCTGGCAAGAAGGAGGACCTTTACATCAAACCCATCCAGAGGTGAGCATGTCGAGGAAATAAAAAACCCACTACACTGAGGCCTGAGGTGGTAGAAAAGCCAGTTTGTCCTCTCACACTTTTGTTTTCATGCTTTTGTTGGCAACTTCTTACATCCATTTCCTTTTTTTCTCCTTCATCCAGGACCATTCTGATGATGGGTCGGTACGTGGAGCCCATAGAAGATGTCCCATGTGGGAACATCGTGGGTCTCGTTGGAGTAGACCAGTTCCTGATTAAGACGGGGACTATTACCACCTTTGAACAAGTAGAGTGTTGCTTGTGCAATCAATTACCGGCGCACCACACAGTGTGTCATTAGTTATTTATACTGCGTTGTTGCTCACTGTCGGTTACAGCAACACTTTTATCTCGGTGACTCTGGCTCTGTCCGCAGGCCCACAACATGAGGGTGATGAAGTTCAGCGTGAGCCCCGTGGTCAGAGTTGCTGTGGAGGCCAAGAACCCCGCCGACCTGCCCAAGCTGGTGGAGGGCCTGAAGCGCCTGGCCAAGTCTGACCCCATGGTGCAGTGCATCATCGAGGAGTCCGGGGAGCACATCATCGCCGGAGCGGGAGAGCTGCATCTGGAGATCTGCCTGAAGGACCTGGAGGAAGACCACGCCGGCATTCCACTGAAGGTGCGACGAGGAGAAGCGGGATTTGTCTGTGTTATTATTACTAATATTATTATTACTTCAATTTTGACCCCCCGTTCCTTCGTCTTGTTCCAGAAATCCGACCCGGTCGTGTCTTACAGAGAGACAGTGATGGAAGAATCAGATCAGATGTGTCTGTCCAAGTCCCCCAACAAGCACAATCGTCTCTTCATGAAGTCCCGCCCTTTCCCCGACGGCCTGGCTGAGGATATCGAGAAGGGCGACGTCGGCCATCGCCAGGAGCTCAAGGCCCGCGCGCGTTACCTCGCCGACAAGTATGAGTGGGAGGTGACGGAGGCCAGGAAGATCTGGTGCTTCGGTCCAGACGGAAGCGGGGCCAACCTGCTGATAGACATGACGAAGGGGGTTCAGTACCTCAACGAGATCAAGGACAGTGTGGTGGCCGGCTTCCAGTGGGCGACCAAAGAGGTGGGCGGCAGTTCACTTTGACTGCGAGTACATTTGAAATAATCAGCCGGGCGTAATCAAGACACAATGTAGTCTCCGATGCATTTTGCCGATAGCGTCCTTTTTGAAAGCGTGTGCTTTGGGTCAGTAAGAGTTGCGGTGTCTGTCGTCATCATGCAGGGCGCTCTGTGCGAGGAGAACATGCGCGCGGTTCGCTTCGACATTCACGACGTGACGCTGCACGCAGACGCCATCCACCGCGGCGGAGGACAGATTATTCCCACGGCTCGTAGGGTCCTGTACGCCTGCCAGCTCACCGCTCAGCCGCGACTCATGGAGCCGATCTACCTGGTGGAGATACAGGTGTGTGTGTGTGTGTGTGTGTGTGTGTGTGTGTGTGTGTGTGTGTGTGTGTGTGTGTGTGTGTGTGTGTGTGTGTGTGTGTGTGTGTGTGTGTGTGTGTGTGTGTGTGTGTGTGGAGGCAGATTACCCTCTAAAAATGAATCCTCAAAACAACATCGTGAAGTGGTGTATTGCAAAGTACCCCAAGTTTTGTAAATCTATAAATATGATTGTAGCATTGGAGATTTAAAGAAGTGACTTTCGGCTTCCAAATATCTTTTTTTTTTTATGACATTATGTAAAAACTCAATCGGAATTATTCGCTGATGCCGCTTCACGCGTCACGTCCGGTTCCTCTGCTTCCTGTCCTTGCAGTGCCCCGAGCAGGTGGTCGGCGGCATCTACGGCGTGTTGAACAGGAAACGAGGTCACGTGTTCGAGGAGTCCCAAGTGATCGGCACGCCCATGTTCGTGGTGAAAGCCTACCTGCCCGTCAACGAGTCCTTTGGTGAGTTTGTGTTTCAGTCTGTGCTGCACGACGACTTCTGAATCGGACTAGATTCTCACTAGTTACACCCAAATGTAATGCTTTTTGCAGCAACAAAATGTTTAGTTTTTAAAATCATTTATTTAATGCATCGGTCTGAGCCAGCACGTTTTAAGACGTTAGTATTTATCTGTGTTTATTGCCTCCCAGGGTTCACGGCTGACCTGCGCAGCAACACTGGAGGCCAGGCCTTTCCTCAGTGCGTGTTTGACCACTGGCAGATTCTTCAGGGAGACCCCAGCGACTCCACCACCAGAACCTTCCAGATAGTCGCCGAAATTAGGAAACGCAAAGGTCTGAAAGAGGGCATTCCCGCTCTCGACAACTACTTGGACAAATTGTAGACGTTGAGCCTGGATTCTTAAAAAAAAAAAAAAATACCAAATCAATCTCTAAACCCTAACCCCCCCCCGTGGGCACTTTAAAATCTTTGCACAGGCTTAAAGATACATCGCACAAGTTGTTTTGACTTTTTTGAGTCCGGAGCAGAAGCAAAGCTTTACGCTTTCGTTGTAGACTAGTGGAAGCGGTGATGCTTGTTTTCATTTCACAGCTACAGTTCACCCCAAGTGCCTAGGGCGAGGGTTTTGGGGAACAATTGGATAGCAGTTGTATTCCTTGTTTCTTCTATTCCTCCACATCATCATCCCCCCCCCCCCCCCCCCCCCCCCCTTCATCCACCAGGATGGGCCTGTACAGTGCACTGTGATACTGCTGCAATAATGCATATATATATATATATATATAAATGGATCATGGCCAGATTAAACCATGGAAACCACAATAAAGTGTTACAGAAGTCAAACTCCCTGGATTTGGACCTTTGTTCAGTGGATGTAATTAATAAAAACATTCAACTCATGATGAGATACTGTCATTTCTGTAGTGGACTTGATTTGGGGAAATAGCTTCTTTGCTTTTGGCAGCGAGTTAAATGAGAAGACCAAAAGCATTCTCACATTTATATGGCGAAGATAAACTGGAAACGGAAACCTTCCGTCTAAATCTTCCTTTTTCCTCCATGAGACAAACGGCCGTCAGCCTCTGTCGATTCAGTTTGTGAACTCCGTACAAAAAGCGAGTGTTAAAAAACAACAATCGGTCATTTTACGGGGTCATGGCGTAAAACTAAAAGTTTCGTTTTCAATAGAACATAAGCGGTTCTAATAATAGGAAAGCTGTACGACTGAATCACTTTTAATGTCTTTATTTGAATATCTTGTTTAAAGTTTTATTATTTGATGGATTCGTATTCCTGCTATCCCCCCCCCCCCAATTACTTCTGCACTGAACTCCCTGATACCATTTAGTTCACAGGGTTCTACTAGTGAGCTTTAGAGGCACTGAACAGAGCGGGACAGAGTTTCTAGACTTCATGATAAGAGAAGATGACCCGTTGATGGGTTTAGTCTACGCTTATATTTAGCAGACAAATCATTTTTAGATTTTCTTTCACCTAAATCATTAGTTTCCTCTGGTGAAGCGTTACTCCTCAGATGGGTTCTTTTTCCCCCCCCCCAAAAAAACACAAGCGACACGGTATCTTTCTTCACGCTTTAATTCAATAGTTATTTCAAGTTACATATATAATGTTAATAAATGACACTTTTAATATACAACCCTTTTACCTTCCACACAGAGAGGGAAAGCTCTTCCGTCCACACTTTTTAAAACAAAGCTAAAAAGAAACTTATGTGAAGAGTTAGTGTGCATCCATAGAACAACCGAATGAACGTACGCAAAGGCCGAGAAGTGCAAGGTATCTTGGGAATAGGCAACTACCAAGCAAGGACACACGATATCACAGATTGTACTTTATGTAGAAACCCGAAAAACTAAATTGCTTACCATTATCGTGTTGAGATGAATATGAAGTTTGGTTTGAGGTCTACCAGTCTATGGAAGTTACAGCTGATGTGAACTCGAGTGAAATGCTGGTCTGTACTGAACTGGTGATATGGATCTCGTCTTGGCAGATCTGTACATTCATACAGTTTGTGACTCCTCTGCACTAATTCTGCGACGTACAGGAAGGGGAACTGTACAGCTTAAGTAGAATTCAGTGTCGAGCTTTTACGCCGTCGATCCACAGCGGTGACGTCGACACTGCGAGTAATCTGAGAGGCTCCTCCCTCTTTTCCTCCTCCCTCGTGGAGTCGGTAACAGTCACGTCCGTTTCAGAGGCCGGCATCACTACAACACAACGGGGATGAAAAGGAAGCTGCTGATAAAGAGAGAGGCAGCATCTCAAATGACGAGCTACGCTCCATGTAGTGACCTACGTGGCCTTTCTTTTTTTTTAGTTTTTGGCTATTTGTCTTCGCATGTGGCCAACTGTAGTTGCACTATATGGAGGGAACAGTATGATGTCTGAGAGATTAGTCCCCAGAACGGCTGCTGATGTGTGGCGCGCGCCCCCCCCGCCCTCCCTCCCCCTCCCCCTCCCCCTCCCCCGCGCTGGTGTCAGGTCGTCACATTTTGATGGAAGATCGTCGCGATGTCGGGAGGCGACTATGTGTAGAAGATGACCTCGGGGATCTGTCCGTCCTCTACAGAAGTGCCGTTGTTGTTGCCCGCCGCGTAGCAGAAAGTGAAACACGTCTTCGTGCCAGTGGATGACGACTCGTGCGTTACCTTCCGCATTCCCTTAGTCCCGTAATGAGAGTCCGGGCCCTGCAAGACAGACGGACGGAGATGTGGGATAAACTGGTAACGCTGCATAGCGACAGATCAGATATTCTAAAATTTTAAATCTAAAAAAAAAAGACATTTAAAGACAATTTATAAACCAAACGATGAGTAAATAATCATTAGTCGCAGCCCTGGAAACAAAACAAAACATGCATCTTTTCCTAGACTCATAAAAAAAAAAGCGTAGTGCTGCACATGCATGTGGTATTATCACCAACACATCACGGACCTTCAGTGTAGCGCAGGCAGTGTAGTTGACGTTGGGTAATATCTCCACCGGTTCTTTGAACATGACTCTGAAGGTGTTGGCTGACCCGTCGCAGCTGAAGCCCGTGTCGTTCTGGCCCAGCACCGTGTTGCTGTCCGTGTGAATGATCTGCGTCGAGACACAAGCGTCCAAAAATACGTTATAGTACGCGCCTCCGACGTACAGCGGGAAACCAGACACACACTTCCCGAAGGGTTCAGGCTCCACACCTGTATGTTGACTTGGTAGTCTGTGGGTCCGTGTATAGAGCCGTAGAGACCGAAGCCAACCACGAATATCCTTCTGTTTACCGAGAACCTGAGCGGGAACACATCAAGAGAGAGAGGGGAGAGGGAATGAAAGTGATGCACAATGGTCGACTAAAATAACTTTTATCTTTATTTAAGATGCTCACCGTATGCGGTCGCTCGTCCCGCTGTAACCCCAGCGGCTCTCCACCTGCCCAAAGCGCGTGATGCTGCACTCCTTCCCGCGGAGGCAGCAGCGAGGCCGGTCGATGAATTCGACGCGAGGCTTCGGGTTCACGGTGAAGTGAAGGAAGAGACTCACCACCTCTCTGTCGGTCAGAATACTGGACTGGGCCGGACCTGACGGGACGACGACAAGGACGACAAGGATCAGGCTCGGAAGCACAGGATGTGTGTGTGTGTGTGTGTGTGTAAAGCTACAGTGTTGGTGTCATTGTGTTTCTGTTCACCTGCAGCGAACTCCTCAATGGTCATGAGAGGGAAGCGGATGAGCGTGAGAGCCTTGCCCAGCACTTTGCGCTTGTTCTCGGGCGTTGGCTGCAGCTGCTGCCTGTGGGTCTCTGCGTCCGCCCAGCGCACCGAAGCGCCGAACAAACGCACCTCCCTCACGCCGAGAGTGTCCCTCTCCAACACCGCCACCAATGTATCTAAGAGAGGGAAAACTCAAGGAGTTAGGCCGTTATTCTGGAAAAACAATACGCTGCAATAATGACACCCGCGAGGTGACATTACCCAAATCTATGTCCGTGAAGCCTTCAGCGGCGAGAGCATCCCCAGTGTTCTTATCGATGTTCTCTAGACAGAGGCTGGCAAGCTGAGGCTCATCAAACAACCGCGCCTGAAACGACGAACACACCGCCGGTCAAGTCACATGCAAGAACTGATCTACAGGCATCGCTAGGGTGGGGAAGGGGGGAAGGGGGGGGATGCAGACCTGTGTGAGCAGCATGAAAGCATTGTCTGCTCTCAGGTTCTTCTTGAGGAACTCCACACAGTGAGCCTCCAGCGCTGGCACCGCGTACTTCTTAGCCGTATATAGCGTGGTCATCACCGTCTCAGGCCCGATCTGGACTTCGTCAGAGTAGAGAAACCTGCAGCAGGTCCACAAGTTATAATCAGACGTTGCGAGTTTCAAATTCCAAATCTATTGACTTGTATGCTTGATGAATTTGAATCGTATGATAAATACATATTCTGTCTATTTCCAAAAATGCTGTGATGACAAGTAAAGAGCATTCAAAAACACGCCCACTTTCGGGACAGCCTAATCACCAGTTTAAAGGGCACGCCCTCACACACACACACACACACACACACACGCCTTACTTTAGCAGGGCCAGAAAGGCAGCTGGCTCCACATCAGGAAGCTCAATCTCCGTCGAGGTTGTCGCCATCCCACCGTTGAACATGGCATCAAACACTGCGCTCCCCACGGCCAGAACAAACCTGACAACGTCAACAATCAGCAGCAGCAAAGACTAAAAAAAGAAGCCCTTTCGCTTTTCTTTTTTTTCACAGTTAGCTAGCTAATATTATAGGGGAAAAAACAAGCTGTAGTTAATTTTATTTACGTTACCTGTGCGCAGGTATCCTCTGAACCCCCATTCCTTTGCCCACTAAAAAATGAACGTCACTGAGCACTTCGTTGTTGAAGAGGAACGCAAACCTCTCCTTGACGGTGCTCTTCGTCGCCTGCCAGTTGTACACCGGCTCTCGGTACACCAGCACGGAGGCAGCTGCCGGAGTGGCGCTCGGTGCTCCCGACGCCGACGCGTTTGACGCTGCGGTGGCTGCCATGTTGGACGCCGGGGTGGCCATTACTCCGGCTGCCGCAGCACCTGCCGCAGCGGACTGCTGCAGGGAGTTCTGCGCAGTCGGCTGAGCTCCGCTCGAAACACCGTTGCTGTCTCCGCCGCCAGGCCCCAGCTGCGGGTTGGGTCGCCTCGCCGCTCCCTGTGCTCCGCCGGCCGCACCGGCCGCTCCGCCGTTGGACGCCGGCATGGAGAAAACGCTGTTGCTGGGCTGGCTGTTTCCCAGAGGACCCGGACCGGAGAAATTAAGGCAAGGAGGCCTACCGCTGTTGTCTCCAGCAGCCATCTTGAACCGAGTGTAGGCGTAAACAACACTCTTCGTCGCTTTAAGTATTTCTAGTACTCGACAGTCACAGCTGCCCTCTGGCGGCTGTTATTGGTACTGCTACGTGCTCTCCTGAGCATCAGAATCAGCTTTATTGGTTTTCCCATTGCTCTCAACGTACAATAAGAATATACAAGAAACATATCAAGGACAAAAAACAAGGACATTAAAGACAACAAAGTAGAACGGAGAAACTAAACAAACACATTTAACATGTAACTACTATGTTGGGTTTGGGATATTAATGCAGAATGGTGGATATGAAAGTGGCTTATATATACTGCAGCAGCACTCTCCCCTGCTATTGTTAAAAAAACATATTTTGAAGTTGTTCTAGTTGACATAACAAAATATAAGAATACATATAAATATAGGATTGCGTACAAAATGTCACTGAGACTTTGATTCTATAAGCATATTACAAATTACTGCTTGCCTTATTGAGCAAACAAATTACTTTGAAACATAATAAATACTATTTTCCCTATCTTCAATACTTTACATGCGATCTGTGTTGTAATATTTGTAGAAACTGCAATCTTTGGTGAGAAATATTAGGCTATATTAATTACACAAAACTGTCAGTACTTCCCAGAACAATGAGGTCATGTACTGAATGAATGTGAGGGTTATAGGGGAGTTTATATTCTACAATTGAAACTACATAAATTGGTTCACAGGCAGTATTTTTCATTGAATCGTACTACCTGCAGATCCACCCTATAATAATGTCATTCCAATTATAAAGTCACTTATTCTAAAATGCTTTGTAACTTTGAAAACAATGAATGAAATTCCTCGAAGCCCCTCATTGAGTGCACCAGTCCGGCACAGGTCGGCATTAATTCAGCCCCATCCCGTCTGTGTCTCCTCGCGCTCACCCCACCGCGAGCCCCCTCTCCCTCTCCCTCTCCCCCCTCTCTCCCCGCCTGCTTCTCATCAACCGTGACGTCAGGGCGGCGCGGGGGAACTGTCCTCGCGCGGAGGGTGCTGCTGCTGCTGCTGAAACAAGATGGCTGTGCGCGCAGGAGGAGCAGCGGCGGAGGACAGCTGAGGCAATGCAGAGGAGGGAGAAGAGAAGGGGGGGGCGCGAGGATTTCACTCTCGTGTGTCTTGTCCTGTCAAAGAGAGCAACAGCTCTGCAGCGCGAGGGACGAGCGGTGTTCTGACATGATACTAATTGGCTTCCGGTACCATTTAGGGTAACGGTTGGGCGGGTAGAGTTTTTTTTTTTTTTTTTTTTGTAACCAAGAGACGAACCGGACTGACACAAACAAATCACGGAGCCCAGTAGAGGACAGCCGGGGACGCTCACACCGCTACCAGAGATGTCCCTGCTATGTGTGGGAGGTAAGAGGGGAGATTAAAGGGGGGGACGAAACCCCCCGTTTGATGCTATGGAGGTGTCACTTCCTCCTGGTTTAGCTGCACCGGGTTGTCTGACAGAGCCCTGCGGGCTACCAGCTCCGGAGAAAAGTCTGTGTGACGTTAGCAGAGCGGGTTGTGCTGATCAGTCATTAAATCACACCGGAGCTATATAGTCTATCAGCTATGGGGGGTGTGTGGGTGGAAGGGGGGTACTGGGAGACTTTTCGCGGCACTGTTGCTGAATGACATGTTGTTTATTTACTCATATAAAGATTCCTTGTGTGAACGAGGACTTTACGAATGTCTTCATGTAAGGAGGAGAACCGCTGTCCCCTTACTGTTGCGGTGTGTTTAAGTGTGTGTGTGTGTGTGTGTGTGTGTGTGTGTGTGTGTCTGTCATCTACTGTGTTCATTCATGCGTGGGCAGTCAAAGGAGGTGGAGGACGAGGAAAAGCCCCTGCTGCCGCTGCCGCTGATGCTGATGCTGATGCTGATGCCGCTGCCGCTGCCGCTGCCGCAGCCGCAC